>NW_026968003.1:0-142085 GCF_028390025.1 Pseudophryne corroboree | reverse complement strand
GTAATGCAAAGAACACAGTAAACAGCTTCACTTTTTCTTAAAAATAAATAATTGACTATTAAAAACCTAACAGTCTTAAATAAGAACATCAGTAAGCACCACTGGCATAATGGATAAGTCACTGCCCTCCTAAGACAGGGGGTCCAAGTTCCATATGGGGTGGAAGTCATTACAGCAAGTGTCTCATCACTAGAATTTATATTTTATCCTTGCTTCGACTGTAAAACAGTCTTGCAGTGTTTAGCTTGCAAAAAATGACCACAGAAGCTAAAATATGACATTTATTATGATAACATTGTTGTTGTTTTTTTTAAACATTTTCTATCACCGTGGACATCTTATTTAAGTACCATATGGCATGCATGTTCCTTTGTTGCTCATCATTCATCACCAAAAATGATTTTCTTTTTCAATACTTATGACTGTACTGATTGCATTGAATAAAATCCACATCTAGCATAACCAATCAATGTCTCAAAGCGCTCCAGTGGCGCAGTTGGTCAGCACGCGGTACTTATAAGACAGTATCTGTTGAGCAATGCCGAGGTTGTGAGTTCAAGCCTCACCTGGAGCATCTTTGTATACTGTTTTTTTTCCTTTTCTTATGTCATTAGTCATTGATTATAAACTTGTAGCCTTAATATTTAATATGATATTACAAAGGATGGAAGAAAGAAAGAAAACACACAAACATGATTGTGCATTTAAGTTGTCAGCACACATCTGCTTTGGTTCAAATGCACTGCATATCTTCCTTCAGTCAGCCAACAAAACAGCAATGGAAAAGAATAACATACTGTTGGTAAAGCAGTTGCATCAAATTGATTTTCTGCAATATAGCATGATAATCCATACTGACAGCTCTGGATAGTACCAGCACATTTCTTGCTGGACTTGGTAATGCAAAGAACACAGTAAACAGCTTCAATTTTTTTTCAAAAATAAATAATTGACTATTAAAACCCTATCAGTCTTAAATAAGGACATCAGTAAGCACCACTGGCATAATGGATAAGGCACTGTTCTCCTAAGCCAGTGGTTGTGGGTTTAAGTCCCGTCTGAGTTGGAAGTCATTACAGCAAGTGTCTCATCACTAGAGTTTATATTTTATCCTTGCTTCAACTGTAAAACAATCTTGCAATGTTTAGCTTGTAAAAAATGACCACAGAAGCTAAAATATGACATTAATTATGATAACATTGTTGTTGTTGTTTTTTAAACCTTTTCTATCACAGTGGACAGCTTATTCAAGTGCCATCTGGCATGCATGTTCCTTTGTTGCTCATCATTCATCACCAAAAATGATTTTCTTTTTCAATTCTTATGACTGTACTGATTGTATTGAATAAAATCCATATCTAGCATAACCAATTAATGCTGCAAAGTGCTCCAGTGGCGCAATTGCTCAGCGCGTGGTACTTATAATACAGTGTCTGTTGAGCAATGCCGAGGTTGTGAGTTCAAGCCTCACCTGGAGCAGCTTTGTGTAATGTTTTTTTTTCCTTTTTTTATGTCATTAGTCATCTATTATAAACTGCTACCTTAATATTTAATATGATATTACAAAGGATGGAAGAAAGAAAGAAAAAACACAAACATGATTGTGCATTTAAGTTGTCAGCACACATCTGCTTCGGTTCAAATGCACTGCATATCTTCCTTCAGTCAGCCAACAAAACAGCAATGGAAAAGATTAACATACTGTTGGTAAAGCAGTTGCATCAAATTGATTTTCTGCAATATAGCATGATAATCCATACTGACAGCTCTGGATAGTACCAGCACATTTCTTGCTGGACTTGGTAATGCAAAGAACACAGTAAACAGCTTCACTTTTTTTCAAAAATAAATTATTGACTATTAAAAACCTATCAATCTTAAATAAGGACATCAGTAAGCACCACTGGCATAATGGATAAGGCACTGTTCTCTTAAGCCAGTGGTTGTGGGTTTAAGTCCCGTCTGAGTTGGAAGTCATTACAGCAAGTGTCTCATCACTAGAGTTTATAGTTTATCCTTGCTTCAACTGTAAAACAGTCTTGCAGTGTTTAGCTTGTAAAAAAATGACCACAGAAGCTAAAATATGACATTAATTAGGATAACATTGTTGTTGTTGTTTTTTAAACCTTTTCTATCACAGTGGACAGCTTATTCAAGTGCCATCTGGCATGCATGTTCCTTTGTTGCTCATCATTCATCACCAAAAATGATTTTCTTTTTCAATTCTTATGACTGTACTGATTGTATTGAATAAAATCCACATCTAGCATAACCTATTAATGCTGCAAAGTGCTCCAGTGGCGCAATTGGTCAGCGCGTGGTACTTATAATACAGTATCTGTTGAGCAATGCCGAGGTTGTGAGTGAAAGCCTCTCCTGGAGCAGCTTTGTATAATGTTTTTTTTTTCCTTTTTTTATGTCATTAGTCATTGATTATAAACTGCTACCTTAATATTTAATATGATATTACAAAGGATGGAAGAAAGAAAGAAAGAAAAAACACAAACATGATTGTGCATTTAAGTTGTCAGCACACATCTGCTTTGGTTCAAATGCACTGCATATCTTCCTTCAGTCAGCCAACAAAACAGCAATGGAAAAGATTAACATACTGTTGGTAAAGCAGTTGCATCAAATTGATTTTCTGCAATATAGCATGATAATAAATACTTACAGCTCTGGATAGTACCAGCACATTTCTTGCTGGACTTGGTAATGCAAAGAACACAGTAAACAGCTTCACTTTTTTTCAAAAATAAATAATTGACTATTAAAAATCTAACAGTCTTAAATAAGGACAACAGTAAGTACCACTGGCATAATGGATAAGGCACTGTTCTCCTAAGCCAGTGGTAGTGGGTTTAAGTCCCGTCTGAGTTGGAAGTCATTACAGCAAGTGTCTCATCACTAGAGTTGATATTTTATCCTTGCTTCAACTGTAAAACAGTCTTGCAGTGTTTAGCTTGTAAAAAATGACCACAGAAGCTAAAATATGACATTAATTAGGATAACATTGTTGTTGTTGTTTTTTAAACCTTTTCTATCACAGTGGACAGCTTATTCAAGTGCCATCTGGCATGCATGTTCCTTTGTTGCTCATCATTCATCACCAAAAATGATTTTCTTTTTCAATTCTTATGACTGTACTGATTGTATTGAATAAAATCCACATCTAGCATAACCAATTAATGCTGCAAAGTGCTCCAGTGGTGCAATTGGTCAGCATGTGGTACTTATAATACAGTATCTGTTGAGCAATGCCTAGGTTGTGAGTTCAAGCCTCACCTAGAGCAGCTTTGTATAATGTTTTTTTTTTTTCCTTTTCTTATGTCATTAGTCATTGATTATAAACTGCTACCTTAATATTTAATATGATATTACAAAGGATGGAAGAAAGAAAGAAAAAACACAAACATGATTGTGCATTTAAGTTGTCAGCACACATCTGCTTTGGTTCAAATGCACTGCATATCTTCCTTCAGTCAGCCAACAAAACAGCAATGGAAAAGATTAACATACTGTACTGTTGGTAAAGCAGTTGCATCAAATTGATTTTCTGCAATATAGCATAATAATCCATACTTACAGCTCTGGATAGTACCAGCACATTTCTTGCTGGACTTGGTAATGCAAAGAACACAGTAAACAGCTTCACTTTTTTCAAAAATAAATAATTGACTATTAAAAACCTAACAGTCTTAAATAAGGACATCAGTAAGCACCACTGGCATAATGGATAAGGCACTGTTCTCCTAAGCCAGTGGTTGTGGGTTTAAGTCCCGTCTGAGTTGGAAGTCATTACAGCAAGTGTCTCATCACTAGAGTTTATATTTTATCCTTGCTTCAACTGTAAAACAGTCTTGCAGTGTTTAGCTTGTAAAAAATGACCACAGAAGCTAAAATATGACATTAATTAGGATAACATTGTTGTTGTTGTTTTTTAAACCTTTTCTATCACAGTGGACAGCTTATTCAAGTGCCATCTGGCATGCATGTTCTTTTGTTGCTCATCATTCATCACCAAAAATGTTTTTCTTTTTCAATTCTTATGACTGTACTGATTGTATTGAATAAAATCCACATCTAGCATAACCAATTAATGCTGCAAAGTGCTCCAGTGGCGTAATTGGTCAGCGCGCGGTACTTATAAGACAGTATCTGTTGAGCAATGCCGATATTGTGAGTTCAAGCCTCACTTGGAGCAGCTTTGAATAATGTTTTTTTTTTCCTTTTTTTATGTCATTAGTCATTGATTATAAACTGCTACCTTAATATTTAATATGATATTACAAAGGATGGAAGAAAGAAAGAAAAAACACAAACATGATTGTGCATTTAAGTTGTCAGCACACATCTGCTTTGGTTCAAATGCACTGCATATCTTCCTTCAGTCAGCCAACAAAACAGCAATGGAAAAGATTAACATACTGTTGGTAAAGCAGTTGCATCAAATTGATTTTCTGCAATATAGCATGATAATCCATACTGACAGCTCTGGATAGTACCAGCACATTTCTTGCTGGACTTGGTAATGCAAAGAACACAGTAAACAGCTTCACTTTTTCTTAAAAATAAATAATTGACTATTAAAAACCTAACAGTCTTAAATAAGAACATCAGTAAGCACCACTGGCATAATGGATAAGTCACTGCCCTCCTAAGACAGGGGGTCCAAGTTCCATATGGGGTGGAAGTCATTACAGCAAGTGTCTCATCACTAGAATTTATATTTTATCCTTGCTTCGACTGTAAAACAGTCTTGCAGTGTTTAGCTTGCAAAAAATGACCACAGAAGCTAAAATATGACATTTATTATGATAACATTGTTGTTGTTTTTTTTAAACATTTTCTATCACCGTGGACATCTTATTTAAGTACCATATGGCATGCATGTTCCTTTGTTGCTCATCATTCATCACCAAAAATGATTTTCTTTTTCAATACTTATGACTGTACTGATTGCATTGAATAAAATCCACATCTAGCATAACCAATCAATGTCTCAAAGCGCTCCAGTGGCGCAGTTGGTCAGCACGCGGTACTTATAAGACAGTATCTGTTGAGCAATGCCGAGGTTGTGAGTTCAAGCCTCACCTGGAGCATCTTTGTATACTGTTTTTTTTCCTTTTCTTATGTCATTAGTCATTGATTATAAACTTGTAGCCTTAATATTTAATATGATATTACAAAGGATGGAAGAAAGAAAGAAAGAAAAAACACAAACATGATTGTGCATTTAAGTTGTCAGCACACATCTGCTTTGGTTCAAATGCACTGCATATCTTCCTTCAGTCAGCCAACAAAACAGCAATGGAAAAGATTAACATACTGTTGGTAAAGCAGTTGCATCAAATTGATTTTCTGCAATATAGCATGATAATAAATACTTACAGCTCTGGATAGTACCAGCACATTTCTTGCTGGACTTGGTAATGCAAAGAACACAGTAAACAGCTTCACTTTTTTTCAAAAATAAATAATTGACTATTAAAAATCTAACAGTCTTAAATAAGGACAACAGTAAGTACCACTGGCATAATGGATAAGGCACTGTTCTCCTAAGCCAGTGGTAGTGGGTTTAAGTCCCGTCTGAGTTGGAAGTCATTACAGCAAGTGTCTCATCACTAGAGTTGATATTTTATCCTTGCTTCAACTGTAAAACAGTCTTGCAGTGTTTAGCTTGTAAAAAATGACCACAGAAGCTAAAATATGACATTAATTAGGATAACATTGTTGTTGTTGTTTTTTAAACCTTTTCTATCACAGTGGACAGCTTATTCAAGTGCCATCTGGCATGCATATTCCTTTGTTGCTCATCATTCATCACCAAAAATGATTTTCTTTTTCAATTCTTATGACTGTACTGATTGTATTGAATAAAATCCACATCTAGCATAACCAATTAATGCTGCAAAGTGCTCCAGTGGTGCAATTGGTCAGCATGTGGTACTTATAATACAGTATCTGTTGAGCAATGCCTAGGTTGTGAGTTCAAGCCTCACCTAGAGCAGCTCTGTATAATGTTTTTTTTTCCTTTTTTTATGTCATTAGTCATTGATTATAAACCGCTACCTTAATATTTAATATGATATTACAAAGGATGGAAGAAAGAAAGAAAAAATACAAACATGATTGTGCTTTTAAGTTGTCAGCACACATCTGCTTTGGTTCAAATGCACTGCATATCTTCCTTCAATCAGCCAACAAAACAGCAATGGAAAAGATTAACATACTGTTGGTAAAGCAGTTGCATCAAATTGATTTTCTGCAATATAGCATGATAATCCATACTGACAGCTCTGGATAGTACCAGCACATTTCTTGCTGGACTTGGTAATGCAAAGAACACAGTAAACAGCTTCACTTTTTTTCAAAAATAAATAATTGACTATTAAAAACCTATCAGTCTTAAATAAGGACATCAGTAAGCACTACTGGCATAATGGATAAGGCACTGTTCTCCTAAGCCAGTGGTGGTGGGTTTAAGTCCCGTCTGAGTTCGAAGTCATTACAGTAAGTGTCTCATCACTAGAGTTGATATTTTATCCTTGCTTCAACTGTAAAACAGTCTTGCAGTGTTTAGCTTGTAAAAAATGACCACAGAAGCTAAAATATGACATTAATTAGGATAACATTGTTGTTGTTGTTTTTTAAACCTTTTCTATCACAGTGGACAGCTTATTCAAGTGCCATCTGGCATGCATGTTCCTTTGTTGCTCATCATTCATCACCAAAAATGTTTTTCTTTTTCAATTCTTATGACTGTACTGATTGTATTGAATAAAATCCACATCTAGCATAACCAATTAATGCTGCAAAGTGCTCCAGTGGCGTAATTGGTCAGCGCGCGGTACTTATAAGACAGTATCTGTTGAGCAATGCCGATGTTGTGAGTTCAAGCCTCACTTGGAGCAGCTTTGAATAATGTTTTTTTTTTCCTTTTTTTATGTCATTAGTCATTGATTATAAACTGCTACCTTAATATTTAATATGATAATACAAAGGATGGAAGAAAGAAAGAAAAAACACAAACATGATTGTGCATTTAAGTTGTCAGCACACATCTGCTTTGGTTCAAATGCACTGCATATCTTCCTTCAGTCAGCCAACAAAACAGCAATGGAAAAGATTAACATACTGTTGGTAAAGCAGTTGCATCAAATTGATTTTCTGCAATATAGCATGATAATCCATACTTACAGCTCTGGATAGTACCAGCACATTTCTTGCTGGACTTGGTAATGCAAAGAACACAGTAAACAGCTTCACTTTTTTTCAAAAATAAATAATTGACTATTAAAAACCTAACAGTCTTAAATAAGGACATCAGTAAGCACCACTGGCATAATGGATAAGGCACTGTTCTCCTAAGCCAGTGGTAGTGGGTTTAAGTCCCGTCTGAGTTGGAAGTCATTACAGCAAGTATCTCATCACTAGAGTTGATATTTTATCCTTGCTTCAACTGTAAAACAGTCTTGCAGTGTTTAGCTTGTAAAAAATGACCACAGAAGCTAAAATATGACATTAATTAGGATAACATTGTTGTTGTTGTTGTTGTTGTTTTTTAAACCATTTCTATCACAGTGGACAGCTTATTCAAGTGCCATCTGGCATGCATGTTCCTTTGTTGCTCATCATTCATCACCAAAAATGATTTTCTTTTTCAATTCTTATGACTGTACTGATTGTATTGAATAAAATCCACATCTAGCATAACCAACGAATGCTGCAAAGTGCTCCAGTGGTGCAAATGGTCAGCGTGTGGTACTTATAATACAGTATCTGTTGAGTAATGCCGAGGTTGTGAGTTCAAGCCTCACCTAGAGCAGCTTTGTATAATGTTTTTTTTTCCTTTTTTTATGTCATTAGTCATTGATTATAAACTGCTACCTTAATATTTAATATGATATTACAAAGGATGGAAGAAAGAAAGAAAACACACAAACATGATTGTGCATTTAAGTTGTCAGCACACATCTGCTTTGGTTCAAATGCACTGCATATCTTCCTTCAGTCAGCCAACAAAACAGCAATGGAAAAGATTAACATACTGTTGGTAAAGCAGTTGCATCAAATTGATTTTCTGCAATATAGCATGATAATCCATACTGACAGCTCTGGATAGTACCAGCACATTTCTTGCTGGACTTGGTAATGCAAAGAACACAGTAAACAGCTTCACTTTTTCTTCAAAAATAAATAATTGACTATTAAAAACCTAACAGTCTTAAATAAGAACATCAGTAAGCACCACTGGCATAATGGATAAGTCACTGCCCTCCTAAGACAGGGGGTCCAAGTTCCATATGGGGTGGAAGTCATTACAGCAAGTGTCTCATCACTAGAATTGATATTTTATCCTTGCTTCGACTGTAAAACAGTCTTGCAGTGTTTAGCTTGCAAAAAATGACCACAGAAGCTAAAATATGACATTTATTATGATAACATTGTTGTTGTTTTTTTTAAACATTTTCTATCACCGTGGACATCTTATTTAAGTACCATCTGGCATGCATGTTCCTTTGTTGCTCATCATTCATCACCAAAAATGATTTTCTTTTTCAATTCTTATGACTGTACTGATTGCATTGAATAAAATCCACATCTAGCATAACCAAACAATGTTGCAAAGCGCTCCAGTGGCGCAGTTGGTCGGCACGCGGTACTTATAAGACAGTATCTGTTGAGCAATGCCGAGGTTGTGAGTTCAAGCCTCACCTGGAGCAGCTTTGTATACTGTTTTTTTTTCCTTTTCTTATGTCATTAGTCATTGATTATAAACTTGTAGCCTTAATATTTAATATGATATTACAAAGGATGGAAGAAAGAAAGAAAACACACAAACATGATTGTGCATTTAAGTTGTCAGCACACATCTGCTTTGGTTCAAATGCACTGCATATCTTCCTTCAGTCAGCCAACAAAACAGCAATGGAAAAGAATAACATACTGTTGGTAAAGCAGTTGCATCAAATTGATTTTCTGCAATATAGCATGATAATCCATACTGACAGCTCTGGATAGTACCAGCACATTTCTTGCTGGACTTGGTAATGCAAAGAACACAGTAAACAGCTTCAATTTTTTTTCAAAAATAAGTAATTGACTATTAAAACCCTATCAGTCTTAAATAAGGACATCAGTAAGCACCACTGGCATAATGGATAAGGCACTGTTCTCCTAAGCCAGTGGTTGTGGGTTTAAGTCCCGTCTGAGTTGGAAGTCATTACAGCAAGTGTCTCATCACTAGAGTTTATATTTTATCCTTGCTTCAACTGTAAAACAATCTTGCAATGTTTAGCTTGTAAAAAATGACCACAGAAGCTAAAATATGACATTAATTATGATAACATTGTTGTTGTTGTTTTTTAAACCTTTTCTATCACAGTGGACAGCTTATTCAAGTGCCATCTGGCATGCATGTTCCTTTGTTGCTCATCATTCATCACCAAAAATGATTTTCTTTTTCAATTCTTATGACTGTACTGATTGTATTGAATAAAATCCACATCTAGCATAACCAATTAATGCTGCAAAGTGCTCCAGTGGCGCAATTGCTCAGCGCGTGGTACTTATAATACAGTGTCTGTTGAGCAATGCCGCGGTTGTGAGTTCAAGCCTCACCTGGAGCAGCTTTGTATAATGTTTTTTTTTCCTTTTTTTATGTCATTAGTCATCGATTATAAACTGCTACCTTAATATTTAATATGATATTACAAAGGATGGAAGAAAGAAAGAAAAAACACAAACATGATTGTGCATTTAAGTTGTCAGCAAACATCTGCTTCGGTTCAAATGCACTGCATATCTTCCTTCAGTCAGCCAACAAAACAGCAATGGAAAAGATTAACATACTGTTGGTAAAGCAGTTGCATCAAATTGATTTTCTGCAATATAGCATGATAATCCATACTGACAGCTCTGGATAGTACCAGCACATTTCTTGCTGGACTTGGTAATGCAAAGAACACAGTAAACAGCTTCACTTTTTTTCAAAAATAAATTATTGACTATTAAAAACCTATCAGTCTTAAATAAGGACATCAGTAAGCACCACTGGCATAATGGATAAGGCACTGTTCTCCTAAGCCAGTGGTTGTGGGTTTAAGTCCCGTCTGAGTTGGAAGTCATTACAGCAAGTGTCTCATCACTAGAGTTTATATTTTATCCTTGCTTCAACTGTAAAACAGTCTTGCAGTGTTTAGCTTGTAAAAAATGACCACAGAAGCTAAAATATGACATTAATTAGGATAACATTGTTGTTGTTGTTTTTTAAACCTTTTCTATCACAGTGGACAGCTTATTCAAGTGCCATCTGGCATGCATGTTCCTTTGTTGCTCATCATTCATCACCAAAAATGATTTTCTTTTTCAATTCTTATGACTATACTGATTGTATTGAATAAAATCCACATCTAGCATAACCAATTAATGCTGCAAAGTGCTCCAGTGGCGCAATTGGTCAGCGCGTGGTACTTATAATACAGTATCTGTTGAGCAATGCCGAGGTTGTGAGTGAAAGCCTCTCCATGAGCAGCTTTGTATAATGTTTTTTTTTCCTTTTTTTATGTCATTAGTCATTGATTATAAACTGCTACCTTAATATTTAATATGATATTACAAAGGATGGAAGAAAGAAAGAAAGAAAAAACACAAACATGATTGTGCATTTAAGTTGTCAGCACACATCTGCTTTGGTTCAAATGCACTGCATATCTTCCTTCAGTCAGCCAACAAAACAGCAATGGAAAAGATTAACATACTGTTGGTAAAGCAGTTGCATCAAATTGATTTTCTGCAATATAGCATGATAATCCATACTGACAGCTCTGGATAGTACCAGCACATTTCTTGCTGGACTTGGTAATGCAAAGAACACAGTAAACAGCTTCACTTTTTTTCAAAAAATAAATAATTGACTATTAAAAACCTAACTGTCTTAAATAAGGACATCAGTAAGCACCACTGGCATAATGGATAAGGCACTGTTCTCCTAAGCCAGTGGTTGTAGGTTTAAG
Source organism: Pseudophryne corroboree (assembly GCF_028390025.1). Taxonomy (NCBI): domain Eukaryota; kingdom Metazoa; phylum Chordata; class Amphibia; order Anura; family Myobatrachidae; genus Pseudophryne; species Pseudophryne corroboree. The sequence goes on along the minus strand of NW_026968003.1, from coordinate 131,067 downwards.
TCCCGTCTGAGTTGGAAGTCATTACAGCAAGTGTCTCATCACTAGAGTTGATATTTTATCCTTGCTTCTACTGTAAAACAGTCTTGCAGTGTTTAGCTTGTAAAAAATGACCACAGAAGCTAAAATATGACATTAATTATGATAACATTGTTGTTGTTGTTTTTTTAAACCTTTTCTATCACAGTGGACAGCTTATTCAAGTGCCATCTGGCATGCATGTTCCTTTGTTGCTCATCATTCATCACCAAAAATGATTTTCTTTTTCAATTCTTTTGACTGTACTGATTATATTGAATAAAATCCACATCTAGCATAACCAATTGATGCTGCAAAGTGCTCCAGTGGCGCAATTGGTCAGCGCGTGGTACTTATAATACAGTATCTGTTGAGCAATGCCGAGGTTGTGAGTTCAAGCCTCTCCTGGAGCAGCTTTGTATTATGTTTTTTTTTCCTTTTTTTATGTCATTAGTCATTGATTATAAACTGCTACCTTAATATTTAATATGATATTACAAAGGATGGAAGAAAGAAAGAAAAAACACAAACATGATTGTGCATTTAAGTTGTCAGCACACATCTGCTTTGGTTCAAATGCACTGCATATCTTCCTTCAGTCAGCCAACAAAACAGCAATGGAAAAGATTAACATACTGTTGGTAAAGCAGTTGCATCAAATTGATTTTCTGCAATATAGCATGATAATCCATACTGACAGCTCTGGATAGTACCAGCACATTTCTTGCTGGACTTGGTAATGCAAAGAACACAGTAAACAGCTTCACTTTTTTTCAAAAATAAATAATTGACTATTAAAAACCTATCAGTCTTAAATAAGGACATCAGTAAGCACCACTGGCATAATGGATAAGGCACTGTTCTCCTAAGCCAGTGGTTGTGGGTTTAAGTCCCGTCTGAGTTGGAAGTCATTACAGCAAGTGTCTCATCACTAGAGTTTATATTTTATCCTTGCTTCAACTGTAAAACAGTCTTGCAGTGTTTAGCTTGTAAAAAATGACCACAGAAGCTAAAATATGACATTCTAAAATATGACATTAATTATGATAACATTGTTGTTGTTGTTTTTTAAACCTTTTCTATCACAGTGGACAGCTTATTCAAGTGCCATCTGGCATGCATGTTCCTTTGTTGCTCATCATTCATCACCAAAAATGATTTTCTTTTTCAATTCTTATGACTGTACTGATTGTATTGAATAAAATCCACATCTAGCATAACCAATTAATGCTGCAAAGTGCTCCAGTGGCGCAATTGGTCAGCGCGTGGTACTTATAATACAGTATCTGTTGAGCAATGCCGAGGTTGTGAGTGAAAGCCTCTCCTGGAGGAGCTTTGTATAATGTTTTTTTTCCTTTTTTCATGTCATTAGTCATTGATTATAAACTGCTACCTTAATATTTAATATGATATTACAAAGGATGGAAGAAAGAAAGAAAACACACAAACATGATTGTGCATTTAAGTTGTCAGCACACATCTGCTTTGGTTCAAATGCACTGCATATCTTCCTTCAGTCAGCCAACAAAACAGCAATGGAAAAGATTAACATACTGTTGGTAAAGCAGTTGCATCAAATTGATTTTCTGCAATATAGCATGATAATCCATACTGACAGCTCTGGATAGTACCAGCACATTTCTTGCTGGACTTGGTAATGCAAAGAACACAGTAAACAGCTTCACTTTTTTTAAAAAATAAATAATTGACTATTAAAAACCTATCAGTCTTAAATAAGGACGTCAGTAAGCACCACTGGCATAATGGATAAGGCACTGTTCTCCTAAGCCAGTGGTTGTGGGTTTAAGTCCCGTCTGAGTTGGAAGTCATTACAGCAAGTGTCTCATCACTAGAGTTGATATTTTATCCTTGCTTCAACTGTAAAACAGTCTTGCAGTGTTTAGCTTGTAAAAAATGACCACAGAAGCTAAAATATGACATTAATTAGGATAACATTGTTGTTGTTGTTTTTTAAACCTTTTCTATCACAGTGGACAGCTTATTCAAGTGCCATCTGGCATGCATGTTCCTTTGTTGCTCATCATTCATCACCAAAAATGATTTTCTTTTTCAATTCTTATGACTGTACTGATTGTATTGAATAAAATCCACATCTAGCATAACCAATGAATGCTGCAAAGTGCTCCAGTGGCGCAATTGGTCAGCGCGCGGTACTTATAAGACAGTATCTGTTGAGCAATGCCGAGGTTGTGAGTTCAAGCCTCACTTGGAGCAGCTTTGTATAATTTTTTTCTTTCCTTTTTTTATGTCATTAGTCATTGATTATAAACTGCTACCTTAATATTTAATATGATATTACAAAGGATGGAAGAAAGAAAGAAAAAACACAAACATGATTGTGCATTTAAGTTGTCAGCACACATCTGCTTTGGTTCAAATGCACTGCATATCTTCCTTCAGTCAGCCAGCAAAACAGCAATGGAAAAGATTAACATACTGTTGGTAAAGCAGTTGCATCAAATTGATTTTCTGCAATATAGCATGATAATCCATACTGACAGCTCTGGATAGTACCAGCACATTTCTTGCTGGACTTGGTAATGCAAAGAACACAGTAAACAGCTTCACTTTTTCCTCAAAAATAAATAATTGACTATTAAAAACCTAACAGTCTTAAATAAGAACATCAGTAAGCACCACTGGCATAATGGATAAGTCACTGCCCTCCTAAGACAGGGGGTCCAAGTTCCATATGGGGTGGAAGTCATTACAGCAAGTGTCTCATCACTAGAATTGATATTTTATCCTTGCTTCGACTGTAAAACAGTCTTGCAGTGTTTAGCTTGCAAAAAATGACCACAGAAGCTAAAATATGACATTTATTATGATAACATTGTTGTTGTTTTTTTTAAACATTTTCTATCACCGTGGACATCTTATTTAAGTACCATCTGGCATGCATGTTCCTTTGTTGCTCATCATTCATCACCAAAAATGATTTTCTTTTTCAATTCTTATGACTGTACTGATTGCATTGAATAAAATCCACATCTAGCATAACCAATCAATGTTGCAAAGCGCTCCAGTGGCACAATTGGTCATCGCGCGGTACTTATAAGACAGTATCTGTTGAGCAATGCTGAGGTTGTGAGTTCAAGCCTCACCTGGAGCATCTTTGTATACTGTTTTTTTTTCCTTTTCTTATGTCATTAGTCATTGATTATAAACTTGTAGCCTTAATATTTAATATGATATTACAAAGGATGGAAGAAAGAAAGAAAACACACAAACATGATAGTGCATTTAAGTTGTCAGCACACATCTGCTTTGGTTCAAATGCACTGCATATCTTCCTTCAGTCAGCCAACAAAACAGCAATGGAAAAGAATAACATACTGTTGGTAAAGCAGTTGCATCAAATTGATTTTCTGCAATATAGCATGATAATCCATACTGACAGCTCTGGATAGTACCAGCACATTTCTTGCTGGACTTGGTAAAGCAAAGAACACAGTAAACAGCTTCATATTTTTTCAAAAAATAAATAATTGACTATTAAAAACCTATCAGTCTTAAACAAGGACATCAGTAAGCACCACTGGCATAATGGATAAGGCACTGTTCTCGTAAGCCAGTGGTTGTGGGTTTAAGTCCCATCTGAGTTGGAAGTCGTTACAGCAAGTGTCTCATCAGTAGAATTGATATTTTATCCTTGCTTCAACTGTAAAACAGTCTTGCAGTGTTTAGCTTGTAAAAAGTGACCACAGAAGCTAAAATATGACATTAATTATGATAACATTGTTGTTGTTGTTTTTTAAACCTTTTCTATCACTGTGGACTAAACCTTTTCTATCACTGTGGACAGCTTATTCAAGTGCCATCTGGCATGCATGTTCCTTTGTTGCTCATCATTCATCACCAAAAATGATTTTCTTTTTCAATTCTTATGACTGTACTGATTGTATTGAATAAAATCCACATCTAGCATAACCAGTTAAAGCTGCAAAGAGCTCCAGTGGCGCAATTGGTCATCTTGCGGTACTTATAAGACAGTATCTGTTGAGCAATGCCGAGGTTATGAGTTCAAGCCTCACCTGGAGCATCTTTGTATACTGTTTTTTTTTCCTTTTCTTATGTCATTAGTCATTGATTATAAACTGCTACCTTAATATTTAATATGATATTACAAAGGATGGAAGAAAGAAAGAAAAAACACAAACATGATTGTGCATTTAAGTTGTCAGCACACATCTGCTTTGGTTCAAATGCACTGCATATCTTCCTTCAGTCAGCCAACAAAACAGCAATGGAAAAGATTAACATACTGTTGGTAAAGCAGTTGCATCAAATTGATTTTCTGCAATATAGCATGATAATCCATACTGACAGCTCTAGATAGTACCAGCACATTTCTTGCTGGACTTGGTAATGCAAAGAACACAGTAAACAGCTTCACTTTTTTTCAAAAATAAATAATTGACTATTAAAAACCTATCAGTCTTAAATAAGGACATCAGTAAGCACCACTGGCATAATGGATAAGGCACTGTTCTCCTAAGCCAGTGGTGGTGGGTTTAAGTCCCGTCTGAGTTCGAAGTCATTACAGCAAGTGTCTCATCACTAGAGTTGATATTTTATCCTTGCTTCAACTGTAAAACAGTCTTGCAGTGTTTAGCTTGTAAAAAATGACCACAGAAGCTAAAATATGACATTTATTATGATAACATTGTTGTTGTTGTTGTTGTTGTTGTTGTTGTTGTTGTTGTTTTTTAAACCTTTTCTATCACCGTGGACAGCTTATTCAAGTGCCATCTGGCATGCATGTTCCTTTGTTGCTCATCATTCATCACCAAAAATGTTTTTCTTTTTCAATTCTTATGACTGTACTGATTGTATTGAATAAAATCCACATCTAGCATAACCAATTAATGCTGCAAAGTGCTCCAGTGGCGTAATTGGTCAGCGCGCGGTACTTATAAGACAGTATCTGTTGAGCAATGCCGATGTTGTGAGTTCAAGCCTCACTTGGAGCAGCTTTGAATAATGTTTTTTTTTTCCTTTTTTTATGTCATTAGTCATTGATTATAAACTGCTACCTTAATATTTAATATGATAATACAAAGGATGGAAGAAAGAAAGAAAAAACACAAACATGATTGTGCATTTAAGTTGTCAGCACACATCTGCTTTGGTTCAAATGCACTGCATATCTTCCTTCAGTCAGCCAACAAAACAGCAATGGAAAAGATTAACATACTGTTGGTAAAGCAGTTGCATCAAATTGATTTTCTGCAATATAGCATGATAATCCATACTTACAGCTCTGGATAGTACCAGCACATTTCTTGCTGGACTTGGTAATGCAAAGAACACAGTAAACAGCTTCACTTTTTTTCAAAAATAAATAATTGACTATTAAAAACCTAACAGTCTTAAATAAGGACATCAGTAAGCACCACTGGCATAATGGATAAGGCACTGTTCTCCTAAGCCAGTGGTAGTGGGTTTAAGTCCCGTCTGAGTTGGAAGTCATTACAGCAAGTATCTCATCACTAGAGTTGATATTTTATCCTTGCTTCAACTGTAAAACAGTCTTGCAGTGTTTAGCTTGTAAAAAATGACCACAGAAGCTAAAATATGACATTAATTAGGATAACATTGTTGTTGTTGTTGTTGTTGTTGTTGTTTTTTAAACCATTTCTATCACAGTGGACAGCTTATTCAAGTGCCATCTGGCATGCATGTTCCTTTGTTGCTCATCATTTATCACCAAAAATGATTTTCTTTTTCAATTCTTATGACTGTACTGATTGTATTGAATAAAATCCACATCTAGCATAACCAACTAATGCTGCAAAGTGCTCCAGTGGTGCAAATGGTCAGCGTGTGGTACTTATAATACAGTATCTGTTGAGTAATGCCGAGGTTGTGAGTTCAAGCCTCACCTAGAGCAGCTTTGTATAATGTTTTTTTTTCCTTTTTTTATGTCATTAGTCATTGATTATAAACTGCTACCTTAATATTTAATATGATATTACAAAGGATGGAAGAAAGAAAGAAAACACACAAACATGATTGTGCATTTAAGTTGTCAGCACACATCTGCTTTGGTTCAAATGCACTGCATATCTTCCTTCAGTCAGCCAACAAAACAGCAATGGAAAAGATTAACATACTGTTGGTAAAGCAGTTGCATCAAATAGATTTTCTGCAATATAGCATGATAATCCATACTGACAGCTCTGGATAGTACCAGCACATTTCTTGCTGGACTTGGTAATGCAAAGAACACAGTAAACAGCTTCACTTTTTTCAAAAATAAATAATTGACTATTAAAAACCTAACAGTCTTAAATAAGGACATCAGTAAGCACCACTGGCATAATGGATAAGGCACTGTTCTCCTAAGCCAGTGGTTGTGGGTTTAAGTCCCGTCTGAGTTGGAAGTCATTACAGCAAGTGTCTCATCACTAGAGTTTATATTTTATCCTTGCTTCAACTGTAAAACAGTCTTGCAGTGTTTAGCTTGTAACAAATGACCACAGAAGCTAAAATATGACATTAATTAGGATAACATTGTTGTTGTTGTTTTTTAAACCTTTTCTATCACAGTGGACAGCTTATTCAAGTGCCATCTGGCATGCATGTTCCTTTGTTGCTCATCATTCATCACCAAAAATGTTTTTCTTTTTCAATTCTTATGACTGTACTGATTGTATTGAATAAAATCCACATCTAGCATAACCAATTAATGCTGCAAAGTGCTCCAGTGGCGTAATTGGTCAGCGCGCGGTACTTATAAGACAGTATTTGTTGAGCAATGCCGATGTTGTGAGTTCAAGCCTCACTTGGAGCAGCTTTGAATAATGTTTTTTTTTTCCTTTTTTTATGTCATTAGTCATTGATTATAAACTGCTACCTTAATATTTAATATGATATTACAAAGGATGGAAGAAAGAAAGAAAAAACACAAACATGATTGTGCATTTAAGTTGTCAGCACACATCTGCTTTGGTTCAAATGCACTGCATATCTTCCTTCAGTCAGCCAACAAAACAGCAATGGAAAAGATTAACATACTGTTGGTAAAGCAGTTGCATCAAATTGATTTTCTGCAATATAGCATGATAATCCATACTGACAGCTCTGGATAGTACCAGCACATTTCTTGCTGGACTTGGTAATGCAAAGAACACAGTAAACAGCTTCACTTTTTCTTCAAAAATAAATAATTGACTATTAAAAACCTAACAGTCTTAAATAAGAACATCAGTAAGCACCACTGGCATAATGGATAAGTCACTGCCCTCCTAAGACAGGGGGTCCAAGTTCCATATGGGGTGGAAGTCATTACAGCAAGTGTCTCATCACTAGAATTGATATTTTATCCTTGCTTCGACTGTAAAACAGTCTTGCAGTGTTTAGCTTGCAAAAAATGACCACAGAAGCTAAAATATGACATTTATTATGATAACATTGTTGTTGTTTTTTTTAAACATTTTCTATCACCGTGGACATCTTATTTAAGTACCATCTGGCATGCATGTTCCTTTGTTGCTCATCATTCATCACCAAAAATGATTTTCTTTTTCAATTCTTATGACTGTACTGATTGCATTGAATAAAATCCACATCTAGCATAACCAAACAATGTTGCAAAGCGCTCCAGTGGCGCAGTTGGTCAGCACGCGGTACTTATAAGACAGTATCTGTTGAGCAATGCCGAGGTTGTGAGTTCAAGCCTCACCTGGAGCAGCTTTGTATACTGTTTTTTTTTCCTTTTCTTATGTCATTAGTCATTGATTATAAACTTGTAGCCTTAATATTTAATATGATATTACAAAGGATGGAAGAAAGAAAGAAAACACACAAACATGATTGTGCATTTAAGTTGTCAGCACACATCTGCTTTGGTTCAAATGCACTGCATATCTTCCTTCAGTCAGCCAACAAAACAGCAATGGAAAAGAATAACATACTGTTGGTAAAGCAGTTGCATCAAATTGATTTTCTGCAATATAGCATGATAATCCATACTGACAGCTCTGGATAGTACCAGCACATTTCTTGCTGGACTTGGTAATGCAAAGAACACAGTAAACAGCTTCAATTTTTTTTCAAAAATAAGTAATTGACTATTAAAACCCTATCAGTCTTAAATAAGGACATCAGTAAGCACCACTGGCATAATGGATAAGGCACTGTTCTCCTAAGCCAGTGGTTGTGGGTTTAAGTCCCGTCTGAGTTGGAAGTCATTACAGCAAGTGTCTCATCACTAGAGTTTATATTTTATCCTTGCTTCAACTGTAAAACAATCTTGCAATGTTTAGCTTGTAAAAAATGACCACAGAAGCTAAAATATGACATTAATTATGATAACATTGTTGTTGTTGTTTTTTAAACCTTTTCTATCACAGTGGACAGCTTATTCAAGTGCCATCTGGCATGCATGTTCCTTTGTTGCTCATCATTCATCACCAAAAATGATTTTCTTTTTCAATTCTTATGACTGTACTGATTGTATTGAATAAAATCCACATCTAGCATAACCAATTAATGCTGCAAAGTGCTCCAGTGGCGCAATTGCTCAGTGCGTGGTACTTATAATACAGTGTCTGTTGAGCAATGCCGCGGTTGTGAGTTCAAGCCTCACCTGGAGCAGCTTTGTATAATGTTTTTTTTTCCTTTTTTTATGTCATTAGTCATCGATTATAAACTGCTACCTTAATATTTAATATGATATTACAAAGGATGGAAGAAAGAAAGAAAAAACACAAACATGATTGTGCATTTAAGTTGTCAGCAAACATCTGCTTCGGTTCAAATGCACTGCATATCTTCCTTCAGTCAGCCAACAAAACAGCAATGGAAAAGATTAACATACTGTTGGTAAAGCAGTTGCATCAAATTGATTTTCTGCAATATAGCATGATAATCCATACTGACAGCTCTGGATAGTACCAGCACATTTCTTGCTGGACTTGGTAATGCAAAGAACACAGTAAACAGCTTCACTTTTTTTCAAAAATAAATTATTGACTATTAAAAACCTATCAGTCTTAAATAAGGACATCAGTAAGCACCACTGGCATAATGGATAAGGCACTGTTCTCCTAAGCCAGTGGTTGTGGGTTTAAGTCCCGTCTGAGTTGGAAGTCATTACAGCAAGTGTCTCATCACTAGAGTTTATATTTTATCCTTGCTTCAACTGTAAAACAGTCTTGCAGTGTTTAGCTTGTAAAAAATGACCACAGAAGCTAAAATATGACATTAATTAGGATAACATTGTTGTTGTTGTTTTTTAAACCTTTTCTATCACAGTGGACAGCTTATTCAAGTGCCATCTGGCATGCATGTTCCTTTGTTGCTCATCATTCATCACCAAAAATGATTTTCTTTTTCAATTCTTATGACTGTACTGATTGTATTGAATAAAATCCACATCTAGCATAACCAATTAATGCTGCAAAGTGCTCCAGTGGCGCAATTGGTCAGCGCGTGGTACTTATAATACAGTATCTGTTGAGCAATGCCGAGGTTGTGAGTGAAAGCCTCTCCATGAGCAGCTTTGTATAATGTTTTTTTTTCCTTTTTTTATGTCATTAGTCATTGATTATAAACTGCTACCTTAATATTTAATATGATATTACAAAGGATGGAAGAAAGAAAGAAAGAAAAAACACAAACATGATTGTGCATTTAAGTTGTCAGCACACATCTGCTTTGGTTCAAATGCACTGCATATCTTCCTTCAGTCAGCCAACAAAACAGCAATGGAAAAGATTAACATACTGTTGGTAAAGCAGTTGCATCAAATTGATTTTCTGCAATATAGCATGATAATCCATACTGACAGCTCTGGATAGTACCAGCACATTTCTTGCTGGACTTGGTAATGCAAAGAACACAGTAAACAGCTTCACTTTTTTTCAAAAAATAAATAATTGACTATTAAAAACCTAACTGTCTTAAATAAGGACATCAGTAAGCACCACTGGCATAATGGATAAGGCACTGTTCTCCTAAGCCAGTGGTTGTAGGTTTAAGTCCCGTCTGAGTTGGAAGTCATTACAGCAAGTGTCTCATCACTAGAGTTGATATTTTATCCTTGCTTCTACTGTAAAACAGTCTTGCAGTGTTTAGCTTGTAAAAAATGACCACAGAAGCTAAAATATGACATTAATTATGATAACATTGTTGTTGTTGTTTTTTTAAACCTTTTCTATCACAGTGGACAGCTTATTCAAGTGCCATCTGGCATGCATGTTCCTTTGTTGCTCATCATTCATCACCAAAAATGATTTTCTTTTTCAATTCTTTTGACTGTACTGATTATATTGAATAAAATCCACATCTAGCATAACCAATTGATGCTGCAAAGTGCTCCAGTGGCGCAATTGGTCAGCGCGTGGTACTTATAATACAGTATCTGTTGAGCAATGCCGAGGTTGTGAGTTCAAGCCTCTCCTGGAGCAGCTTTGTATTATGTTTTTTTTTCCTTTTTTTATGTCATTAGTCATTGATTATAAACTGCTACCTTAATATTTAATATGATATTACAAAGGATGGAAGAAAGAAAGAAAAAACACAAACATGATTGTGCATTTAAGTTGTCAGCACACATCTGCTTTGGTTCAAATGCACTGCATATCTTCCTTCAGTCAGCCAAGAAAACAGCAATGGAAAAGATTAACATACTGTTGGTAAAGCAGTTGCATCAAATTGATTTTCTGCAATATAGCATGATAATCCATACTGACAGCTCTGGATAGTACCAGCACATTTCTTGCTGGACTTGGTAATGCAAAGAACACAGTAAACAGCTTCACTTTTTTTCAAAAATAAATAATTGACTATTAAAAACCTATCAGTCTTAAATAAGGACATCAGTAAGCACCACTGGCATAATGGATAAGGCACTGTTCTCCTAAGCCAGTGGTTGTGGGTTTAAGTCCCGTCTGAGTTGGAAGTCATTACAGCAAGTGTCTCATCACTAGAGTTTATATTTTATCCTTGCTTCAACTGTAAAACAGTCTTGCAGTGTTTAGCTTGTAAAAAATGACCACAGAAGCTAAAATATGACATTCTAAAATATGACATTAATTATGATAACATTGTTGTTGTTGTTTTTTAAACCTTTTCTATCACAGTGGACAGCTTATTCAAGTGCCATCTGGCATGCATGTTCCTTTGTTGCTCATCATTCATCACCAAAAATGATTTTCTTTTTCAATTCTTATGACTGTACTGATTGTATTGAATAAAATCCACATCTAGCATAACCAATTAATGCTGCAAAGTGCTCCAGTGGCGCAATTGGTCAGCGCGTGGTACTTATAATACAGTATCTGTTGAGCAATGCCGAGGTTGTGAGTGAAAGCCTCTCCTGGAGGAGCTTTGTATAATGTTTTTTTTCCTTTTTTCATGTCATTAGTCATTGATTATAAACTGCTACCTTAATATTTAATATGATATTACAAAGGATGGAAGAAAGAAAGAAAACACACAAACATGATTGTGCATTTAAGTTGTCAGCACACATCTGCTTTGGTTCAAATGCACTGCATATCTTCCTTCAGTCAGCCAACAAAACAGCAATGGAAAAGATTAACATACTGTTGGTAAAGCAGTTGCATCAAATTGATTTTCTGCAATATAGCATGATAATCCATACTGACAGCTCTGGATAGTACCAGCACATTTCTTGCTGGACTTGGTAATGCAAAGAACACAGTAAACAGCTTCACTTTTTTAAAAAAATAAATAATTGACTATTAAAAACCTATCAGTCTTAAATAAGGACGTCAGTAAGCACCACTGGCATAATGGATAAGTCACTGCCCTCCTAAGACAGGGGGTCCAAGTTCCATATGGGGTGGAAGTCATTACAGCAAGTGTCTCATCACTAGAATTGATATTTTATCCTTGCTTCGACTGTAAAACAGTCTTGCAGTGTTTAGCTTGCAAAAAATGACCACAGAAGCTAAAATATGACATTTATTATGATAACATTGTTGTTGTTTTTTTTAAACATTTTCTATCACCGTGGACATCTTATTTAAGTACCATCTGGCATGCATGTTCCTTTGTTGCTCATCATTCATCACCAAAAATGATTTTCTTTTTCAATTCTTATGACTGTACTGATTGCATTGAATAAAATCCACATCTAGCATAACCAATCAATGTTGCAAAGCGCTCCAGTGGCACAATTGGTCATCGCGCGGTACTTATAAGACAGTATCTGTTGAGCAATGCTGAGGTTGTGAGTTCAAGCCTCACCTGGAGCATCTTTGTATACTGTTTTTTTTTCCTTTTCTTATGTCATTAGTCATTGATTATAAACTTGTAGCCTTAATATTTAATATGATATTACAAAGGATGGAAGAAAGAAAGAAAACACACAAACATGATTGTGCATTTAAGTTGTCAGCACACATCTGCTTTGGTTCAAATGCACTGCATATCTTCCTTCAGTCAGCCAACAAAACAGCAATGGAAAAGAATAACATACTGTTGGTAAAGCAGTTGCATCAAATTGATTTTCTGCAATATAGCATGATAATCCATACTGACAGCTCTGGATAGTACCAGCACATTTCTTGCTGGACTTGGTAAAGCAAAGAACACAGTAAACAGCTTCATATTTTTTCAAAAAATAAATAATTGACTATTAAAAACCTATCAGTCTTAAACAAGGACATCAGTAAGCACCACTGGCATAATGGATAAGGCACTGTTCTCGTAAGCCAGTGGTTGTGGGTTTAAGTCCCATCTGAGTTGGAAGTCGTTACAGCAAGTGTCTCATCAGTAGAATTGATATTTTATCCTTGCTTCAACTGTAAAACAGTCTTGCAGTGTTTAGCTTGTAAAAAGTGACCACAGAAGCTAAAATATGACATTAATTATGATAACATTGTTGTTGTTGTTTTTTAAACCTTTTCTATCACTGTGGACTAAACCTTTTCTATCACTGTGGACAGCTTATTCAAGTGCCATCTGGCATGCATGTTCCTTTGTTGCTCATCATTCATCACCAAAAATGATTTTCTTTTTCAATTCTTATGACTGTACTGATTGTATTGAATAAAATCCACATCTAGCATAACCAGTTAAAGCTGCAAAGAGCTCCAGTGGCGCAATTGGTCATCTTGCGGTACTTATAAGACAGTATCTGTTGAGCAATGCCGAGGTTATGAGTTCAAGCCTCACCTGGAGCATCTTTGTATACTGTTTTTTTTCATTTTCTTATGTCATTAGTCATTGATTATAAACTGCTACCTTAATATTTAATATGATATTACAAAGGATGGAAGAAAGAAAGAAAAAACACAAACATGATTGTGCATTTAAGTTGTCAGCACACATCTGCTTTGGTTCAAATGCACTGCATATCTTCCTTCAGTCAGCCAACAAAACAGCAATGGAAAAGATTAACATACTGTTGGTAAAGCAGTTGCATCAAATTGATTTTCTGCAATATAGCATGATAATCCATACTGACAGCTCTAGATAGTACCAGCACATTTCTTGCTGGACTTGGTAATGCAAAGAACACAGTAAACAGCTTCACTTTTTTTCAAAAATAAATAATTGACTATTAAAAACCTATCAGTCTTAAATAAGGACATCAGTAAGCACCACTGGCATAATGGATAAGGCACTGTTCTCCTAAGCCAGTGGTGGTGGGTTTAAGTCCCGTCTGAGTTCGAAGTCATTACAGCAAGTGTCTCATCACTAGAGTTGATATTTTATCCTTGCTTCAACTGTAAAACAGTCTTGCAGTGTTTAGCTTGTAAAAAATGACCACAGAAGCTAAAATATGACATTTATTATGATAACATTGTTGTTGTTGTTGTTGTTGTTGTTGTTGTTGTTGTTGTTTTTTAAACCTTTTCTATCACCGTGGACAGCTTATTCAAGTGCCATCTGGCATGCATGTTCCTTTGTTGCTCATCATTCATCACCGAAAATGATTTTCTTTTTCAATTCTTATGAATGTACTGATTGTATTGAATAAAATCCACATCTAGCATAACCAATTAATGCTGCAAAGTGCTCCAGTGGCGCAATTGGTCAGCGCGCGAAACTTATAAGACAGTATCTGTTGAGCAATGCCAAGGTTGAGAGTTCAAGCCTCACCTGGAGCATCTTTGTATAATGTTTTTTTTCCTTTACTTATGTCATTAGTCATTGATTATAAACTGCTACCTTAGTATTTAATATGATATTACAAAGGATGGAAGAAAGAAAGAAAAAACACAAACATGATTGTGCATTTAAGTTGTCAGCACACATCTGCTTTGGTTCAAATGCACTGCATATCTTCCTTCAGTCAGCCAACAAAACAGCAATGGAAAAGATTAATATACTGTTGGTAAAGCAGATGCATCAAATTGATTTTCTGCAATATAGCATGATAATCCATACTGACAGCTCTGGATTGTACCAGCACATTTCTTGCTGGACTTGGTAATGCAAAGAACACAGTAAACAGCTTCACTTTTTTTCAAAAATAAATAATTGACTATTAAAAACCTATCAGTCTTAAATAATGACATCAGTAAGCACCACTGGCATAATGGATAAGGCACTGTTCTCCTAAGCCAGTGGTTGTGGGTTTAAGTCCCGTCTGAGTTGGAAGTCATTACAGCAAGTGTCTCATCACTAGAGTTGATATTTTATCTTTGCTTCAACTGTAAAACAGTCTTGCAGTGTTTAGCTTGTAAAAAATGACCACATAAGCTAAAATATGACATTTATTATGATAACATTGTTGTTTTTGTTTTTTAAACCTTTTCTATCACCGTGGACAGCTTATTCAAGTGCCATCTGGCATGCATGTTCCTTTGTTGCTCATAATTCATCACTGAAAATTATTTTCTTTTTCAATTCTTATGAATGTACTGATTGTATTGAATAAAATCCACATCTAGCATAACCAATTAATGCTGCAAAGTGCTCCAGTGGCGCAATTGGTCAGCGCGCGGTACTTATAAGACAGTATCTGTTGAGCAATGCTGAGGTGGTGAGTTCAACCCTTACTTGGAGCAGCTTTGTATAATGTTTTTTTTTCCTTTTTTTATGTCATTAGTCATTGATTATAAACTGCTAGCTTAATATTTAATATGATATTACAAAGGATGGAAGAAAGAAAGAAAAAACACAAACATGATTGTGCATTTAAGTTGTCAGCACACATCTGCTTTGGTTCAAATGCACTGCATATCTTCCTTCAGTCAGCCAACAAAACAGCAATGGAAAAGATTAATATATTGTTGGTAAAGCAGTTGCATCAAATTGATTTTCTGCAATATAGCATGATAATCCATACTGACAGCTCTGGATAGTACCAGCACATTTCTTGCTGGACTTGGTAATGCAAAGAACACAGTAAACAGCTTCACTTTTTTTCAAAAATAAATAATTGACTATTAAAAACCTATCAGTCTTAAATAATGACATCAGTAAGCACCACTGGCATAATGGATAAGGCACTGTTCTCCTAAGCCAGTGGTTGTGGGTTTAAGTCCCGTCTGAGTTGGAAGTCATTACAGCAAGTGTCTCATCACTAGAGTTGATATTTTATCTTTGCTTCAACTGTAAAACAGTCTTGCAGTGTTTAGCTTGTAAAAAATGACCACATAAGCTAAAATATGACATTTATTATGATAACATTGTTGTTGTTGTTTTTTAAACCTTTTCTATCACCGTGGACAGCTTATTCAAGTGCCATCTGGCATGCATGTTCCTTTGTTGCTCATCATTCATCACTGAAAATTATTTTCTTTTTCAATTCTTATGAATGTACTGATTGTATTGAATAAAATCCACATCTAGCATAACCAATTAATGCTGCAAAGTGCTCCAGTGGCGCAATTGGTCAGCGCGCGGTACTTATAAGACAGTATCTGTTGAGCAATGCCGAGGTGGTGAGTTCAATCCTCACTTGGAGCAGCTTTATATAATGTTATTTTTTTCCTTTTTTTATGTCATTAGTCATTGATTATAAACTGCTACCTTAATATTTAATATGATATTACAAAGGATGGAAGAAAGAAAGAAAAAACACAAACATGATTGTGCATTTAAGTTGTCAGCACACATCTGCTTTGGTTCAAATGCACTGCATATCTTCCTTCAGTCAGCCAACAAAACAGCAATGGAAAAGATTAATATACTGTTGGTAAAGCAGTTGCATCAAATTGATTTTCTGCAATATAGCATGATAATCCATACTGACAGCTCTGGATAGTACCAGCACATTTCTTGCTGGACTTGGTAATGCAAAGAACACAGTAAACAGCTTCACTTTTTTCCAAAAATAAATAATTGACTATTAAAAACCTATCAGTCTTAAATAATGACATCAGTAAGCACCACTGGCATAATGGATAAGGCACTGTTCTCCTAAGCCAGTGGTTGTGGGTTTAAGTCCCGTCTGATTTGGAAGTCATTACAGCAAGTGTCTCATCACTAGAGTTGATATTTTATCTTTGCTTCAACTGTAAAACAGTCTTGCAGTGTTTAGCTTGTAAAAAATGACCACATAAGCTAAAATATGACATTTATTATGATAACATTGTTGTTGTTGTTTTTTAAACCTTTTCTATCACCGTGGACAGCTTATTTAAGTGCCATCTGGCATGCATGTTCCTTTGTTGCTCATCATTCATCACTGAAAATGATTTTCTTTTTCAATTCTTATGAATGTACTGATTGTATTGAATAAAATCCACATCTAGCATAACCAAATAATGCTGCGAAGTGCTCCAGTGGCGCAATTGGTCAGCGCGCAGTACTTATAAGACAGTATCTGTTGAGCAATGCCAAGGTGGTGAGTTCAATCCTCACTTGGAGCAGCTTTGTACAATGTTTTTTTTTTCCTTTTTTTATGTCATTAGTCATTGATTATAAACTGCTACCTTAATATTTAATATGATATTACAAAGGATGGAAGAAAGAAAGAAAAAACACAAACATGATTGTGCATTTAAGTTGTCAGCACACATCTGCTTTGGTTCAAATGCACTGCATATCTTCCTTCAGTCAGCCAACAAAACAGCAATGGAAAAGATTAATATACTGTTGGTAAAGCAGTTGCATCAAATTGATTTTCTGCAATATAGCATGATAATCCATACTGACAGCTCTGGATAGTACCAGCACATTTCTTGCTGGACTTGGTAATGCAAAGAACACAGTAAACAGCTTCACTTTTTTTCAAAAATAAATAATTGACTATTAAAAACCTATCAGTCTTAAATAATGACATCAGTAAGCACCACTGGCATAATGGATAAGGCACTGTTCTCCTAAGCCAGTGGTTGTGGGTTTAAGTCCCGTCTGAGTTGGAAGTCATTACAGCAAGTGTCTCATCACTAGAGTTGATATTTTATCTTTGCTTCAACTGTAAAACTGTCTTGCAGTGTTTAGCTTGTAAAAAATGACCACATAAGCTAAAATATGACATTTATTATGATAACATTGTTGTTGTTGTTTTTTAAACCTTTTCTATCACCGTGGACAGCTTATTCTAGTGCCATCTGGCATGCATGTTCCTTTGTTGCTCATCATTCATCACTGAAAATGATTTTCTTTTTCAATTCTTATGAATGTACTGATTGTATTGAATAAAATCCACATCTAGCATAACCAATTAATGCTGCAAAATGCTCCACTGGCGCATTTGGTCAGCGCGCGAAACTTATAAGACAGTATCTGTTGAGCAATCCCAAGGTTGTGAGTTCAAGCCTCACTTGGAGCATCTTTGTGTACTGTTTTTTTTTTCCTTTTCTTATGTCATTAGTCATTGATTATAAACTGCTACCTTAATATTTAATATGATATTACAAAGGATGGAAGAAAGAAAGAAAAAACACAAACATGATTGTGCATTTAAGTTGTCAGCACACATCTGCTTTGGTTCAAATGCACTGCATATCTTCCTTCAGTCAGCCAACAAAACAGCAATGGAAAAGATTAACATACTGTTGGTAAAGCAGTTGCATCAAATTGATTTTCTGCAATATAGCATGATAATCCATACTGACAGCTCTGGATAGTACCAGCACATTTCTTGCTGGACTTGGTAATGCAAAGAACACAGTAAACAGCTTCACTTTTTCCTCAAAAATAAATAATTGACTATTAAAAACCTAACAGTCTTAAATATGAGCATCAGTAAGCACCACTGGCATAATGGATAAGTCACTGCCCTCCTAAGACAGGGGTCCAAGTTCCATATGGGGTGGAAGTCATTACAGCAAGTGTCTCATCACTAGAATTGATATTTTATCCTTGCTTCGACTGTAAAACAGTCTTGCAGTGTTTAGCTTGCAAAAAATGACCACAGAAGCTAAAATATGACATTTATTATGATAACATTGTTGTTGTTTTTTTTAAACATTTTCTATCACCGTGGACATCTTATTTAAGTACCATCTGGCATGCATGTTCCTTTGTTGCTCATCATTCATCACCAAAAATGATTTTCTTTTTCAATTCTTATGACTGTACTGATTGCATTGAATAAAATCCACATCTAGCATAACCAATCAATGTTGCAAAGCGCTCCAGTGGCGCAATTGGTCATCGCGCGGTACTTATAAGACAGTATCTGTTGAGCAATGCTGAGGTTGTGAGTTCAAGCCTCACCTGGAGCATCTTTGTATACTGTTTTTTTTTCCTTTTCTTATGTCATTAGTCATTGATTATAAACTTGTAGCCTTAATATTTAATATGATATTACAAAGGATGGAAGAAAGAAAGAAAACACACAAACATGATTGTGCATTTAAGTTGTCAGCACACATCTGCTTTGGTTCAAATGCACTGCATATCTTCCTTCAGTCAGCCAACAAAACAGCAATGGAAAAGAATAACATACTGTTGGTAAAGCAGTTGCATCAAATTGATTTTCTGCAATATAGCATGATAATCCATACTGACAGCTCTGGATAGTACCAGCACATTTCTTGCTGGACTTGGTAAAGCAAAGAACACAGTAAACAGCTTCATATTTTTTCAAAAAATAAATAATTGACTATTAAAAACCTATCAGTCTTAAACAAGGACATCAGTAAGCACCACTGGCATAATGGATAAGGCACTGTTCTCGTAAGCCAGTGGTTGTGGGTTTAAGTCCCATCTGAGTTGGAAGTCGTTACAGCAAGTGTCTCATCAGTAGAATTGATATTTTATCCTTGCTTCAACTGTAAAACAGTCTTGCAGTGTTTAGCTTGTAAAAAGTGACCACAGAAGCTAAAATATGACATTAATTATGATAACATTGTTGTTGTTGTTTTTTAAACCTTTTCTATCACTGTGGACTAAACCTTTTCTATCACTGTGGACAGCTTATTCAAGTGCCATCTGGCATGCATGTTCCTTTGTTGCTCATCATTCATCACCAAAAATGATTTTCTTTTTCAATTCTTATGACTGTACTGATTGTATTGAATAAAATCCACATCTAGCATAACCAGTTAAAGCTGCAAAGAGCTCCAGTGGCGCAATTGGTCATCTTGCGGTACTTATAAGACAGTATCTGTTGAGCAATGCCGAGGTTATGAGTTCAAGCCTCACCTGGAGCATCTTTGTATACTGTTTTTTTTTCCTTTTCTTATGTCATTAGTCATTGATTATAAACTGCTACCTTAATATTTAATATGATATTACAAAGGATGGAAGAAAGAAAGAAAAAACACAAACATGATTGTGCATTTAAGTTGTCAGCACACATCTGCTTTGGTTCAAATGCACTGCATATCTTCCTTCAGTCAGCCAACAAAACAGCAATGGAAAAGATTAACATACTGTTGGTAAAGCAGTTGCATCAAATTGATTTTCTGCAATATAGCATGATAATCCATACTGACAGCTCTAGATAGTACCAGCACATTTCTTGCTGGACTTGGTAATGCAAAGAACACAGTAAACAGCTTCACTTTTTTTCAAAAATAAATAATTGACTATTAAAAACCTATCAGTCTTAAATAAGGACATCAGTAAGCACCACTGGCATAATGGATAAGGCACTGTTCTCCTAAGCCAGTGGTGGTGGGTTTAAGTCCCGTCTGAGTTCGAAGTCATTACAGCAAGTGTCTCATCACTAGAGTTGATATTTTATCCTTGCTTCAACTGTAAAACAGTCTTGCAGTGTTTAGCTTGTAAAAAATGACCACAGAAGCTAAAATATGACATTTATTATGATAACATTGTTGTTGTTGTTGTTGTTGTTGTTGTTGTTTTTTAAACCTTTTCTATCACCGTGGACAGCTTATTCAAGTGCCATCTGGCATGCATGTTCCTTTGTTGCTCATCATTCATCACCGAAAATGATTTTCTTTTTCAAGTCTTATGAATGTACTGATTGTATTGAATAAAATCCACATCTAGCATAACCAATTAATGCTGCAAAGTGCTCCAGTGGCGCAATTGGTCAGCGCGCAAAACTTATAAGACAGTATCTGTTGAGCAATGCCAAGGTTGAGAGTTCAAGCCTCACCTGGAGCATCTTTGTATAATGTTTTTTTTCCTTTACTTATGTCATTAGTCATTGATTATAAACTGCTACCTTAGTATTTAATATGATATTACAAAGGATGGAAGAAAGAAAGAAAAAACACAAACATGATTGTGCATTTAAGTTGTCAGCACACATCTGCTTTGGTTCAAATGCACTGCATATCTTCCTTCAGTCAGCCAACAAAACAGCAATGGAAAAGATTAACATACTGTTGGTAAAGCAGTTGCATCAAATTGATTTTCTGCAATATAGCATGATAATCCATACTGACAGCTCTGGATAGTACCAGCACATTTCTTGCTGGACTTGGTAATGCAAAGAACACAGTAAACAGCTTCACTTTTTTTCAAAAATAAATTATTGACTATTAAAAACCTATCAGTCTTAAATAAGGACATCAGTAAGCACCACTGGCATAATGGATAAGGCACTGTTCTCTTAAGCCAGTGGTTGTGGGTTTAAGTCCCGTCTGAGTTGGAAGTCATTACAGCAAGTGTCTCATCACTAGAGTTGATATTTTATCCTTGCTTCAACTGTAAAACAGTCTTGCAGTGTTTAGCTTGTAAAAAATGACCACAGAAGCTAAAATGTGACATTTATTATGATAACATTGTTGTTGTTGTTTTTTAAACCTTTTCTGTCACCGTGGACAGCTTATTCAAGTGCCATCTGGCATGCATGTTCCTTTGTTGCTCATCATTCATCACCAAAAATGATTTTCTTTTTCAATTCTTATGACTGTACTGATTGTATTGAATAAAATCCACATCTAGCATAACCAATTAATGCTGCATAGAGCTCCAGTGGCGCAATTGGTCAGCGCGCGGTACTTATAAGACAGTATCTGTTGAGCAATGCCGAGGTTGTGAGTTCAAGCCTCACCTGGAGCTTCTTTGTATACTGTTTTTTTTTCCCTTTTCTTATGTCATTAGTCATTGATTATAAACTGCTACCATAATATTTAATATGATATTACAAAGGATGGAAGAAAGAAAGAAAAAACACAAACATGATTGTGCATTTAAGTTGTCAGCACACATCTGCTTTGGTTCAAATGCACTGCATATCTTCCTTCAGTCAGCCAACAAAACAGCAATGGAAAAGATTAACATACTGTTGGTAAAGCAGTTGCATCAAATTGATTTTCTGCAATATAGCATGATAATCCATACTTACAGCTCTGGATAGTACCAGCACATTTCTTGCTGGACTTGGTAATGCAAAGAACACAGTAAACAGCTTCACTTTTTTTCAAAAATAAATAATTGACTATTAAAAACCTAACAGTCTTAAATAAGGACATCAGTAAGCACCACTGGCATAATGGATAAGGCACTGTTCTCCTAAGCCAGTGGTAGTGGGTTTAAGTCCCGTCTGAGTTGGAAGTCATTACAGCAAGTGTCTCATCACTAGAGTTGATATTTTATCCTTGCTTCAACTGTAAAACAGTCTTGCAGTGTTTAGCTTGTAAAAAATGACCACAGAAGCTAACATATGACATTAATTAGGATAACATTGTTGTTGTTGTTTTTTAAACCTTTTCTATCACCGTGGACAGCTTATTCAAGTGCCATCTGGCATGCATGTTCCTTTGTTGCTCATCATTCATCACCAAAAATGATTTTCTTTTTCAATTCTTATGACTGTACTGATTGTATTGAATAAAATCCACATCTAGCATAACCAATTAATGCTGCAAAGTGCTCCAGTGGTGCAATTGGTCAGCATGTGGTACTTATAATACAGTATCTGTTGAGCAATGCCTAGGTTGTGAGTTCAAGCCTCACCTAGAGCAGCTTTGTATAATGTTTTTTTTTTTTCCTTTTCTTATGTCATTAGTCATTGATTATAAACTGCTACCTTAATATTTAATATGATATTACAAAGGATGGAAGAAAGAAAGAAAAAACACAAACATGATTGTGCATTTAAGTTGTCAGCACACATCTGCTTTGGTTCAAATGCACTGCATATCTTCCTTCAGTCAGCCAACAAAACAGCAATGGAAAAGATTAACATACTGTACTGTTGGTAAAGCAGTTGCATCAAATTGATTTTCTGCAATATAGCATAATAATCCATACTTACAGCTCTGGATAGTACCAGCACATTTCTTGCTGGACTTGGTAATGCAAAGAACACAGTAAACAGCTTCACTTTTTTCAAAAATAAATAATTGACTATTAAAAACCTAACAGTCTTAAATAAGGACATCAGTAAGCACCACTGGCATAATGGATAAGGCACTGTTCTCCTAAGCCAGTGGTTGTGGGTTTAAGTCCCGTCTGAGTTGGAAGTCATTACAGCAAGTGTCTCATCACTAGAGTTTATATTTTATCCTTGCTTCAACTGTAAAACAGTCTTGCAGTGTTTAGCTTGTAAAAAATGACCACAGAAGCTAAAATATGACATTAATTAGGATAACATTGTTGTTGTTGTTTTTTAAACCTTTTCTATCACAGTGGACAGCTTATTCAAGTGCCATCTGGCATGCATGTTCTTTTGTTGCTCATCATTCATCACCAAAAATGTTTTTCTTTTTCAATTCTTATGACTGTACTGATTGTATTGAATAAAATCCACATCTAGCATAACCAATTAATGCTGCAAAGTGCTCCAGTGGCGTAATTGGTCAGCGCGCGGTACTTATAAGACAGTATCTGTTGAGCAATGCCGATATTGTGAGTTCAAGCCTCACTTGGAGCAGCTTTGAATAATGTTTTTTTTTTCCTTTTTTTATGTCATTAGTCATTGATTATAAACTGCTACCTTAATATTTAATATGATATTACAAAGGATGGAAGAAAGAAAGAAAAAACACAAACATGATTGTGCATTTAAGTTGTCAGCACACATCTGCTTTGGTTCAAATGCACTGCATATCTTCCTTCAGTCAGCCAACAAAACAGCAATGGAAAAGATTAACATACTGTTGGTAAAGCAGTTGCATCAAATTGATTTTCTGCAATATAGCATGATAATCCATACTGACAGCTCTGGATAGTACCAGCACATTTCTTGCTGGACTTGGTAATGCAAAGAACACAGTAAACAGCTTCACTTTTTCTTAAAAATAAATAATTGACTATTAAAAACCTAACAGTCTTAAATAAGAACATCAGTAAGCACCACTGGCATAATGGATAAGTCACTGCCCTCCTAAGACAGGGGGTCCAAGTTCCATATGGGGTGGAAGTCATTACAGCAAGTGTCTCATCACTAGAATTTATATTTTATCCTTGCTTCGACTGTAAAACAGTCTTGCAGTGTTTAGCTTGCAAAAAATGACCACAGAAGCTAAAATATGACATTTATTATGATAACATTGTTGTTGTTTTTTTTAAACATTTTCTATCACCGTGGACATCTTATTTAAGTACCATATGGCATGCATGTTCCTTTGTTGCTCATCATTCATCACCAAAAATGATTTTCTTTTTCAATACTTATGACTGTACTGATTGCATTGAATAAAATCCACATCTAGCATAACCAATCAATGTCTCAAAGCGCTCCAGTGGCGCAGTTGGTCAGCACGCGGTACTTATAAGACAGTATCTGTTGAGCAATGCCGAGGTTGTGAGTTCAAGCCTCACCTGGAGCATCTTTGTATACTGTTTTTTTTCCTTTTCTTATGTCATTAGTCATCTATTATAAACTGCTACCTTAATATTTAATATGATATTACAAAGGATGGAAGAAAGAAAGAAAAAACACAAACATGATTGTGCATTTAAGTTGTCAGCACACATCTGCTTCGGTTCAAATGCACTGCATATCTTCCTTCAGTCAGCCAACAAAACAGCAATGGAAAAGATTAACATACTGTTGGTAAAGCAGTTGCATCAAATTGATTTTCTGCAATATAGCATGATAATCCATACTGACAGCTCTGGATAGTACCAGCACATTTCTTGCTGGACTTGGTAATGCAAAGAACACAGTAAACAGCTTCACTTTTTTTCAAAAATAAATTATTGACTATTAAAAACCTATCAATCTTAAATAAGGACATCAGTAAGCACCACTGGCATAATGGATAAGGCACTGTTCTCTTAAGCCAGTGGTTGTGGGTTTAAGTCCCGTCTGAGTTGGAAGTCATTACAGCAAGTGTCTCATCACTAGAGTTTATAGTTTATCCTTGCTTCAACTGTAAAACAGTCTTGCAGTGTTTAGCTTGTAAAAAAATGACCACAGAAGCTAAAATATGACATTAATTAGGATAACATTGTTGTTGTTGTTTTTTAAACCTTTTCTATCACAGTGGACAGCTTATTCAAGTGCCATCTGGCATGCATGTTCCTTTGTTGCTCATCATTCATCACCAAAAATGATTTTCTTTTTCAATTCTTATGACTGTACTGATTGTATTGAATAAAATCCACATCTAGCATAACCTATTAATGCTGCAAAGTGCTCCAGTGGCGCAATTGGTCAGCGCGTGGTACTTATAATACAGTATCTGTTGAGCAATGCCGAGGTTGTGAGTGAAAGCCTCTCCTGGAGCAGCTTTGTATAATGTTTTTTTTTTCCTTTTTTTATGTCATTAGTCATTGATTATAAACTGCTACCTTAATATTTAATATGATATTACAAAGGATGGAAGAAAGAAAGAAAGAAAAAACACAAACATGATTGTGCATTTAAGTTGTCAGCACACATCTGCTTTGGTTCAAATGCACTGCATATCTTCCTTCAGTCAGCCAACAAAACAGCAATGGAAAAGATTAACATACTGTTGGTAAAGCAGTTGCATCAAATTGATTTTCTGCAATATAGCATGATAATAAATACTTACAGCTCTGGATAGTACCAGCACATTTCTTGCTGGACTTGGTAATGCAAAGAACACAGTAAACAGCTTCACTTTTTTTCAAAAATAAATAATTGACTATTAAAAATCTAACAGTCTTAAATAAGGACAACAGTAAGTACCACTGGCATAATGGATAAGGCACTGTTCTCCTAAGCCAGTGGTAGTGGGTTTAAGTCCCGTCTGAGTTGGAAGTCATTACAGCAAGTGTCTCATCACTAGAGTTGATATTTTATCCTTGCTTCAACTGTAAAACAGTCTTGCAGTGTTTAGCTTGTAAAAAATGACCACAGAAGCTAAAATATGACATTAATTAGGATAACATTGTTGTTGTTGTTTTTTAAACCTTTTCTATCACAGTGGACAGCTTATTCAAGTGCCATCTGGCATGCATGTTCCTTTGTTGCTCATCATTCATCACCAAAAATGATTTTCTTTTTCAATTCTTATGACTGTACTGATTGTATTGAATAAAATCCACATCTAGCATAACCAATTAATGCTGCAAAGTGCTCCAGTGGTGCAATTGGTCAGCATGTGGTACTTATAATACAGTATCTGTTGAGCAATGCCTAGGTTGTGAGTTCAAGCCTCACCTAGAGCAGCTTTGTATAATGTTTTTTTTTTTTCCTTTTCTTATGTCATTAGTCATTGATTATAAACTGCTACCTTAATATTTAATATGATATTACAAAGGATGGAAGAAAGAAAGAAAAAACACAAACATGATTGTGCATTTAAGTTGTCAGCACACATCTGCTTTGGTTCAAATGCACTGCATATCTTCCTTCAGTCAGCCAACAAAACAGCAATGGAAAAGATTAACATACTGTACTGTTGGTAAAGCAGTTGCATCAAATTGATTTTCTGCAATATAGCATAATAATCCATACTTACAGCTCTGGATAGTACCAGCACATTTCTTGCTGGACTTGGTAATGCAAAGAACACAGTAAACAGCTTCACTTTTTTCAAAAATAAATAATTGACTATTAAAAACCTAACAGTCTTAAATAAGGACATCAGTAAGCACCACTGGCATAATGGATAAGGCACTGTTCTCCTAAGCCAGTGGTTGTGGGTTTAAGTCCCGTCTGAGTTGGAAGTCATTACAGCAAGTGTCTCATCACTAGAGTTTATATTTTATCCTTGCTTCAACTGTAAAACAGTCTTGCAGTGTTTAGCTTGTAAAAAATGACCACAGAAGCTAAAATATGACATTAATTAGGATAACATTGTTGTTGTTTTTTAAACCTTTTCTATCACAGTGGACAGCTTATTCAAGTGCCATCTGGCATGCATGTTCTTTTGTTGCTCATCATTCATCACCAAAAATGTTTTTCTTTTTCAATTCTTATGACTGTACTGATTGTATTGAATAAAATCCACATCTAGCATAACCAATTAATGCTGCAAAGTGCTCCAGTGGCGTAATTGGTCAGCGCGCGGTACTTATAAGACAGTATCTGTTGAGCAATGCCGATATTGTGAGTTCAAGCCTCACTTGGAGCAGCTTTGAATAATGTTTTTTTTTTCCTTTTTTTATGTCATTAGTCATTGATTATAAACTGCTACCTTAATATTTAATATGATATTACAAAGGATGGAAGAAAGAAAGAAAAAACACAAACATGATTGTGCATTTAAGTTGTCAGCACACATCTGCTTTGGTTCAAATGCACTGCATATCTTCCTTCAGTCAGCCAACAAAACAGCAATGGAAAAGATTAACATACTGTTGGTAAAGCAGTTGCATCAAATTGATTTTCTGCAATATAGCATGATAATCCATACTGACAGCTCTGGATAGTACCAGCACATTTCTTGCTGGACTTGGTAATGCAAAGAACACAGTAAACAGCTTCACTTTTTCTTAAAAATAAATAATTGACTATTAAAAACCTAACAGTCTTAAATAAGAACATCAGTAAGCACCACTGGCATAATGGATAAGTCACTGCCCTCCTAAGACAGGGGGTCCAAGTTCCATATGGGGTGGAAGTCATTACAGCAAGTGTCTCATCACTAGAATTTATATTTTATCCTTGCTTCGACTGTAAAACAGTCTTGCAGTGTTTAGCTTGCAAAAAATGACCACAGAAGCTAAAATATGACATTTATTATGATAACATTGTTGTTGTTTTTTTTAAACATTTTCTATCACCGTGGACATCTTATTTAAGTACCATATGGCATGCATGTTCCTTTGTTGCTCATCATTCATCACCAAAAATGATTTTCTTTTTCAATACTTATGACTGTACTGATTGCATTGAATAAAATCCACATCTAGCATAACCAATCAATGTCTCAAAGCGCTCCAGTGGCGCAGTTGGTCAGCACGCGGTACTTATAAGACAGTATCTGTTGAGCAATGCCGAGGTTGTGAGTTCAAGCCTCACCTGGAGCATCTTTGTATACTGTTTTTTTTCCTTTTCTTATGTCATTAGTCATTGATTATAAACTTGTAGCCTTAATATTTAATATGATATTACAAAGGATGGAAGAAAGAAAGAAAACACACAAACATGATTGTGCATTTAAGTTGTCAGCACACATCTGCTTTGGTTCAAATGCACTGCATATCTTCCTTCAGTCAGCCAACAAAACAGCAATGGAAAAGAATAACATACTGTTGGTAAAGCAGTTGCATCAAATTGATTTTCTGCAATATAGCATGATAATCCATACTGACAGCTCTGGATAGTACCAGCACATTTCTTGCTGGACTTGGTAATGCAAAGAACACAGTAAACAGCTTCAATTTTTTTTCAAAAATAAATAATTGACTATTAAAACCCTATCAGTCTTAAATAAGGACATCAGTAAGCACCACTGGCATAATGGATAAGGCACTGTTCTCCTAAGCCAGTGGTTGTGGGTTTAAGTCCCGTCTGAGTTGGAAGTCATTACAGCAAGTGTCTCATCACTAGAGTTTATATTTTATCCTTGCTTCAACTGTAAAACAATCTTGCAATGTTTAGCTTGTAAAAAATGACCACAGAAGCTAAAATATGACATTAATTATGATAACATTGTTGTTGTTGTTTTTTAAACCTTTTCTATCACAGTGGACAGCTTATTCAAGTGCCATCTGGCATGCATGTTCCTTTGTTGCTCATCATTCATCACCAAAAATGATTTTCTTTTTCAATTCTTATGACTGTACTGATTGTATTGAATAAAATCCATATCTAGCATAACCAATTAATGCTGCAAAGTGCTCCAGTGGCGCAATTGCTCAGCGCGTGGTACTTATAATACAGTGTCTGTTGAGCAATGCCGAGGTTGTGAGTTCAAGCCTCACCTGGAGCAGCTTTGTGTAATGTTTTTTTTTCCTTTTTTTATGTCATTAGTCATCTATTATAAACTGCTACCTTAATATTTAATATGATATTACAAAGGATGGAAGAAAGAAAGAAAAAACACAAACATGATTGTGCATTTAAGTTGTCAGCACACATCTGCTTCGGTTCAAATGCACTGCATATCTTCCTTCAGTCAGCCAACAAAACAGCAATGGAAAAGATTAACATACTGTTGGTAAAGCAGTTGCATCAAATTGATTTTCTGCAATATAGCATGATAATCCATACTGACAGCTCTGGATAGTACCAGCACATTTCTTGCTGGACTTGGTAATGCAAAGAACACAGTAAACAGCTTCACTTTTTTTCAAAAATAAATTATTGACTATTAAAAACCTATCAATCTTAAATAAGGACATCAGTAAGCACCACTGGCATAATGGATAAGGCACTGTTCTCTTAAGCCAGTGGTTGTGGGTTTAAGTCCCGTCTGAGTTGGAAGTCATTACAGCAAGTGTCTCATCACTAGAGTTTATAGTTTATCCTTGCTTCAACTGTAAAACAGTCTTGCAGTGTTTAGCTTGTAAAAAAATGACCACAGAAGCTAAAATATGACATTAATTAGGATAACATTGTTGTTGTTGTTTTTTAAACCTTTTCTATCACAGTGGACAGCTTATTCAAGTGCCATCTGGCATGCATGTTCCTTTGTTGCTCATCATTCATCACCAAAAATGATTTTCTTTTTCAATTCTTATGACTGTACTGATTGTATTGAATAAAATCCACATCTAGCATAACCTATTAATGCTGCAAAGTGCTCCAGTGGCGCAATTGGTCAGCGCGTGGTACTTATAATACAGTATCTGTTGAGCAATGCCGAGGTTGTGAGTGAAAGCCTCTCCTGGAGCAGCTTTGTATAATGTTTTTTTTTTCCTTTTTTTATGTCATTAGTCATTGATTATAAACTGCTACCTTAATATTTAATATGATATTACAAAGGATGGAAGAAAGAAAGAAAGAAAGAAAAAACACAAACATGATTGTGCATTTAAGTTGTCAGCACACATCTGCTTTGGTTCAAATGCACTGCATATCTTCCTTCAGTCAGCCAACAAAACAGCAATGGAAAAGATTAACATACTGTTGGTAAAGCAGTTGCATCAAATTGATTTTCTGCAATATAGCATGATAATAAATACTTACAGCTCTGGATAGTACCAGCACATTTCTTGCTGGACTTGGTAATGCAAAGAACACAGTAAACAGCTTCACTTTTTTTCAAAAATAAATAATTGACTATTAAAAATCTAACAGTCTTAAATAAGGACAACAGTAAGTACCACTGGCATAATGGATAAGGCACTGTTCTCCTAAGCCAGTGGTAGTGGGTTTAAGTCCCGTCTGAGTTGGAAGTCATTACAGCAAGTGTCTCATCACTAGAGTTGATATTTTATCCTTGCTTCAACTGTAAAACAGTCTTGCAGTGTTTAGCTTGTAAAAAATGACCACAGAAGCTAAAATATGACATTAATTAGGATAACATTGTTGTTGTTGTTTTTTAAACCTTTTCTATCACAGTGGACAGCTTATTCAAGTGCCATCTGGCATGCATATTCCTTTGTTGCTCATCATTCATCACCAAAAATGATTTTCTTTTTCAATTCTTATGACTGTACTGATTGTATTGAATAAAATCCACATCTAGCATAACCAATTAATGCTGCAAAGTGCTCCAGTGGTGCAATTGGTCAGCATGTGGTACTTATAATACAGTATCTGTTGAGCAATGCCTAGGTTGTGAGTTCAAGCCTCACCTAGAGCAGCTCTGTATAATGTTTTTTTTTCCTTTTTTTATGTCATTAGTCATTGATTATAAACCGCTACCTTAATATTTAATATGATATTACAAAGGATGGAAGAAAGAAAGAAAAAACACAAACATGATTGTGCTTTTAAGTTGTCAGCACACATCTGCTTTGGTTCAAATGCACTGCATATCTTCCTTCAATCAGCCAACAAAACAGCAATGGAAAAGATTAACATACTGTTGGTAAAGCAGTTGCATCAAATTGATTTTCTGCAATATAGCATGATAATCCATACTGACAGCTCTGGATAGTACCAGCACATTTCTTGCTGGACTTGGTAATGCAAAGAACACAGTAAACAGCTTCACTTTTTTTCAAAAATAAATAATTGACTATTAAAAACCTATCAGTCTTAAATAAGGACATCAGTAAGCACTACTGGCATAATGGATAAGGCACTGTTCTCCTAAGCCAGTGGTGGTGGGTTTAAGTCCCGTCTGAGTTCGAAGTCATTACAGTAAGTGTCTCATCACTAGAGTTGATATTTTATCCTTGCTTCAACTGTAAAACAGTCTTGCAGTGTTTAGCTTGTAAAAAATGACCACAGAAGCTAAAATATGACATTAATTAGGATAACATTGTTGTTGTTGTTTTTTAAACCTTTTCTATCACAGTGGACAGCTTATTCAAGTGCCATCTGGCATGCATGTTCCTTTGTTGCTCATCATTCATCACCAAAAATGTTTTTCTTTTTCAATTCTTATGACTGTACTGATTGTATTGAATAAAATCCACATCTAGCATAACCAATTAATGCTGCAAAGTGCTCCAGTGGCGTAATTGGTCAGCGCGCGGTACTTATAAGACAGTATCTGTTGAGCAATGCCGATGTTGTGAGTTCAAGCCTCACTTGGAGCAGCTTTGAATAATGTTTTTTTTTTCCTTTTTTTATGTCATTAGTCATTGATTATAAACTGCTACCTTAATATTTAATATGATAATACAAAGGATGTAAGAAAGAAAGAAAAAACACAAACATGATTGTGCATTTAAGTTGTCAGCACACATCTGCTTTGGTTCAAATGCACTGCATATCTTCCTTCAGTCAGCCAACAAAACAGCAATGGAAAAGATTAACATACTGTTGGTAAAGCAGTTGCATCAAATTGATTTTCTGCAATATAGCATGATAATCCATACTTACAGCTCTGGATAGTACCAGCACATTTCTTGCTGGACTTGGTAATGCAAAGAACACAGTAAACAGCTTCACTTTTTTTCAAAAATAAATAATTGACTATTAAAAACCTAACAGTCTTAAATAAGGACATCAGTAAGCACCACTGGCATAATGGATAAGGCACTGTTCTCCTAAGCCAGTGGTAGTGGGTTTAAGTCCCGTCTGAGTTGGAAGTCATTACAGCAAGTATCTCATCACTAGAGTTGATATTTTATCCTTGCTTCAACTGTAAAACAGTCTTGCAGTGTTTAGCTTGTAAAAAATGACCACAGAAGCTAAAATATGACATTAATTAGGATAACATTGTTGTTGTTGTTGTTGTTGTTGTTTTTTAAACCATTTCTATCACAGTGGACAGCTTATTCAAGTGCCATCTGGCATGCATGTTCCTTTGTTGCTCATCATTCATCACCAAAAATGATTTTCTTTTTCAATTCTTATGACTGTACTGATTGTATTGAATAAAATCCACATCTAGCATAACCAACTAATGCTGCAAAGTGCTCCAGTGGTGCAAATGGTCAGCGTGTGGTACTTATAATACAGTATCTGTTGAGTAATGCCGAGGTTGTGCGTTCAAGCCTCACCTAGAGCAGCTTTGTATAATGTTTTTTTTTCCTTTTTTTATGTCATTAGTCATTGATTATAAACTGCTACCTTAATATTTAATATGATATTACAAAGGATGGAAGAAAGAAAGAAAACACACAAACATGATTGTGCATTTAAGTTGTCAGCACACATCTGCTTTGGTTCAAATGCACTGCATATCTTCCTTCAGTCAGCCAACAAAACAGCAATGGAAAAGATTAACATACTGTTGGTAAAGCAGTTGCATCAAATAGATTTTCTG
Source organism: Pseudophryne corroboree (assembly GCF_028390025.1). Taxonomy (NCBI): domain Eukaryota; kingdom Metazoa; phylum Chordata; class Amphibia; order Anura; family Myobatrachidae; genus Pseudophryne; species Pseudophryne corroboree. The sequence continues at coordinate 98,536 of NW_026968003.1, read as the reverse complement.
CAATATAGCATGATAATCCATACTGACAGCTCTGGATAGTACCAGCACATTTCTTGCTGGACTTGGTAATGCAAAGAACACAGTAAACAGCTTCACTTTTTTCAAAAATAAATAATTGACTATTAAAAACCTAACAGTCTTAAATAAGGACATCAGTAAGCACCACTGGCATAATGGATAAGGCACTGTTCTCCTAAGCCAGTGGTTGTGGGTTTAAGTCCCGTCTGAGTTGGAAGTCATTACAGCAAGTGTCTCATCACTAGAGTTTATATTTTATCCTTGCTTCAACTGTAAAACAGTCTTGCAGTGTTTAGCTTGTAAAAAATGACCACAGAAGCTAAAATATGACATTAATTAGGATAACATTGTTGTTGTTGTTTTTTAAACCTTTTCTATCACAGTGGACAGCTTATTCAAGTGCCATCTGGCATGCATGTTCCTTTGTTGCTCATCATTCATCACCAAAAATGTTTTTCTTTTTCAATTCTTATGACTGTACTGATTGTATTGAATAAAATCCACATCTAGCATAACCAATTAATGCTGCAAAGTGCTCCAGTGGCGTAATTGGTCAGCGCGCGGTACTTATAAGACAGTATCTGTTGAGCAATGCCGATGTTGTGAGTTCAAGCCTCACTTAGAGCAGCTTTGAATAATGTTTTTTTTTTCCTTTTTTTATGTCATTAGTCATTGATTATAAACTGCTACCTTAATATTTAATATGATATTACAAAGGATGGAAGAAAGAAAGAAAAAACACAAACATGATTGTGCATTTAAGTTGTCAGCACACATCTGCTTTGGTTCAAATGCACTGCATATCTTCCTTCAGTCAGCCAACAAAACAGCAATGGAAAAGATTAACATACTGTTGGTAAAGCAGTTGCATCAAATTGATTTTCTGCAATATAGCATGATAATCCATACTGACAGCTCTGGATAGTACCAGCACATTTCTTGCTGGACTTGGTAATGCAAAGAACACAGTAAACAGCTTCACTTTTTCTTCAAAAATAAATAATTGACTATTAAAAACCTAACAGTCTTAAATAAGAACATCAGTAAGCACCACTGGCATAATGGATAAGTCACTGCCCTCCTAAGACAGGGGGTCCAAGTTCCATATGGGGTGGAAGTCATTACAGCAAGTGTCTCATCACTAGAATTGATATTTTATCCTTGCTTCGACTGTAAAACAGTCTTGCAGTGTTTAGCTTGCAAAAAATGACCACAGAAGCTAAAATATGACATTTATTATGATAACATTGTTGTTGTTTTTTTTAAACATTTTCTATCACCGTGGACATCTTATTTAAGTACCATCTGGCATGCATGTTCCTTTGTTGCTCATCATTCATCACCAAAAATGATTTTCTTTTTCAATTCTTATGACTGTACTGATTGCATTGAATAAAATCCACATCTAGCATAACCAAACAATGTTGCAAAGCGCTCCAGTGGCGCAGTTGGTCAGCACGCGGTACTTATAAGACAGTATCTGTTGAGCAATGCCGAGGTTGTGAGTTCAAGCCTCACCTGGAGCAGCTTTGTATACTGTTTTTTTTTCCTTTTCTTATGTCATTAGTCATTGATTATAAACTTGTAGCCTTAATATTTAATATGATATTACAAAGGATGGAAGAAAGAAAGAAAACACACAAACATGATTGTGCATTTAAGTTGTCAGCACACATCTGCTTTGGTTCAAATGCACTGCATATCTTCCTTCAGTCAGCCAACAAAACAGCAATGGAAAAGAATAACATACTGTTGGTAAAGCAGTTGCATCAAATTGATTTTCTGCAATATAGCATGATAATCCATACTGACAGCTCTGGATAGTACCAGCACATTTCTTGCTGGACTTGGTAATGCAAAGAACACAGTAAACAGCTTCAATTTTTTTTCAAAAATAAGTAATTGACTATTAAAACCCTATCAGTCTTAAATAAGGACATCAGTAAGCACCACTGGCATAATGGATAAGGCACTGTTCTCCTAAGCCAGTGGTTGTGGGTTTAAGTCCCGTCTGAGTTGGAAGTCATTACAGCAAGTGTCTCATCACTAGAGTTTATATTTTATCCTTGCTTCAACTGTAAAACAATCTTGCAATGTTTAGCTTGTAAAAAATGACCACAGAAGCTAAAATATGACATTAATTATGATAACATTGTTGTTGTTGTTTTTTAAACCTTTTCTATCACAGTGGACAGCTTATTCAAGTGCCATCTGGCATGCATGTTCCTTTGTTGCTCATCATTCATCACCAAAAATGATTTTCTTTTTCAATTCTTATGACTGTACTGATTGTATTGAATAAAATCCACATCTAGCATAACCAATTAATGCTGCAAAGTGCTCCAGTGGCGCAATTGCTCAGCGCGTGGTACTTATAATACAGTGTCTGTTGAGCAATGCCGCGGTTGTGAGTTCAAGCCTCACCTGGAGCAGCTTTGTATAATGTTTTTTTTTCCTTTTTTTATGTCATTAGTCATCGATTATAAACTGCTACCTTAATATTTAATATGATATTACAAAGGATGGAAGAAAGAAAGAAAAAACACAAACATGATTGTGCATTTAAGTTGTCAGCAAACATCTGCTTCGGTTCAAATGCACTGCATATCTTCCTTCAGTCAGCCAACAAAACAGCAATGGAAAAGATTAACATACTGTTGGTAAAGCAGTTGCATCAAATTGATTTTCTGCAATATAGCATGATAATCCATACTGACAGCTCTGGATAGTACCAGCACATTTCTTGCTGGACTTGGTAATGCAAAGAACACAGTAAACAGCTTCACTTTTTTTCAAAAATAAATTATTGACTATTAAAAACCTATCAGTCTTAAATAAGGACATCAGTAAGCACCACTGGCATAATGGATAAGGCACTGTTCTCCTAAGCCAGTGGTTGTGGGTTTAAGTCCCGTCTGAGTTGGAAGTCATTACAGCAAGTGTCTCATCACTAGAGTTTATATTTTATCCTTGCTTCAACTGTAAAACAGTCTTGCAGTGTTTAGCTTGTAAAAAATGACCACAGAAGCTAAAATATGACATTAATTAGGATAACATTGTTGTTGTTGTTTTTTAAACCTTTTCTATCACAGTGGACAGCTTATTCAAGTGCCATCTGGCATGCATGTTCCTTTGTTGCTCATCATTCATCACCAAAAATGATTTTCTTTTTCAATTCTTATGACTGTACTGATTGTATTGAATAAAATCCACATCTAGCATAACCAATTAATGCTGCAAAGTGCTCCAGTGGCGCAATTGGTCAGCGCGTGGTACTTATAATACAGTATCTGTTGAGCAATGCCGAGGTTGTGAGTGAAAGCCTCTCCATGAGCAGCTTTGTATAATGTTTTTTTTTCCTTTTTTTATGTCATTAGTCATTGATTATAAACTGCTACCTTAATATTTAATATGATATTACAAAGGATGGAAGAAAGAAAGAAAGAAAAAACACAAACATGATTGTGCATTTAAGTTGTCAGCACACATCTGCTTTGGTTCAAATGCACTGCATATCTTCCTTCAGTCAGCCAACAAAACAGCAATGGAAAAGATTAACATACTGTTGGTAAAGCAGTTGCATCAAATTGATTTTCTGCAATATAGCATGATAATCCATACTGACAGCTCTGGATAGTACCAGCACATTTCTTGCTGGACTTGGTAATGCAAAGAACACAGTAAACAGCTTCACTTTTTTTCAAAAAATAAATAATTGACTATTAAAAACCTAACTGTCTTAAATAAGGACATCAGTAAGCACCACTGGCATAATGGATAAGGCACTGTTCTCCTAAGCCAGTGGTTGTAGGTTTAAGTCCCGTCTGAGTTGGAAGTCATTACAGCAAGTGTCTCATCACTAGAGTTGATATTTTATCCTTGCTTCTACTGTAAAACAGTCTTGCAGTGTTTAGCTTGTAAAAAATGACCACAGAAGCTAAAATATGACATTAATTATGATAACATTGTTGTTGTTGTTTTTTTAAACCTTTTCTATCACAGTGGACAGCTTATTCAAGTGCCATCTGGCATGCATGTTCCTTTGTTGCTCATCATTCATCACCAAAAATGATTTTCTTTTTCAATTCTTTTGACTGTACTGATTATATTGAATAAAATCCACATCTAGCATAACCAATTGATGCTGCAAAGTGCTCCAGTGGCGCAATTGGTCAGCGCGTGGTACTTATAATACAGTATCTGTTGAGCAATGCCGAGGTTGTGAGTTCAAGCCTCTCCTGGAGCAGCTTTGTATTATGTTTTTTTTCCTTTTTTTATGTCATTAGTCATTGATTATAAACTGCTACCTTAATATTTAATATGATATTACAAAGGATGGAAGAAAGAAAGAAAAAACACAAACATGATTGTGCATTTAAGTTGTCAGCACACATCTGCTTTGGTTCAAATGCACTGCATATCTTCCTTCAGTCAGCCAACAAAACAGCAATGGAAAAGATTAACATACTGTTGGTAAAGCAGTTGCATCAAATTGATTTTCTGCAATATAGCATGATAATCCATACTGACAGCTCTGGATAGTACCAGCACATTTCTTGCTGGACTTGGTAATGCAAAGAACACAGTAAACAGCTTCACTTTTTTTCAAAAATAAATAATTGACTATTAAAAACCTATCAGTCTTAAATAAGGACATCAGTAAGCACCACTGGCATAATGGATAAGGCACTGTTCTCCTAAGCCAGTGGTTGTGGGTTTAAGTCCCGTCTGAGTTGGAAGTCATTACAGCAAGTGTCTCATCACTAGAGTTTATATTTTATCCTTGCTTCAACTGTAAAACAGTCTTGCAGTGTTTAGCTTGTAAAAAATGACCACAGAAGCTAAAATATGACATTCTAAAATATGACATTAATTATGATAACATTGTTGTTGTTGTTTTTTAAACCTTTTCTATCACAGTGGACAGCTTATTCAAGTGCCATCTGGCATGCATGTTCCTTTGTTGCTCATCATTCATCACCAAAAATGATTTTCTTTTTCAATTCTTATGACTGTACTGATTGTATTGAATAAAATCCACATCTAGCATAACCAATTAATGCTGCAAAGTGCTCCAGTGGCGCAATTGGTCAGCGCGTGGTACTTATAATACAGTATCTGTTGAGCAATGCCGAGGTTGTGAGTGAAAGCCTCTCCTGGAGGAGCTTTGTATAATGTTTTTTTTCCTTTTTTCATGTCATTAGTCATTGATTATAAACTGCTACCTTAATATTTAATATGATATTACAAAGGATGGAAGAAAGAAAGAAAACACACAAACATGATTGTGCATTTAAGTTGTCAGCACACATCTGCTTTGGTTCAAATGCACTGTATATCTTCCTTCAGTCAGCCAACAAAACAGCAATGGAAAAGATTAACATACTGTTGGTAAAGCAGTTGCATCAAATTGATTTTCTGCAATATAGCATGATAATCCATACTGACAGCTCTGGATAGTACCAGCACATTTCTTGCTGGACTTGGTAATGCAAAGAACACAGTAAACAGCTTCACTTTTTTTAAAAAATAAATAATTGACTATTAAAAACCTATCAGTCTTAAATAAGGACGTCAGTAAGCACCACTGGCATAATGGATAAGGCACTGTTCTCCTAAGCCAGTGGTTGTGGGTTTAAGTCCCGTCTGAGTTGGAAGTCATTACAGCAAGTGTCTCATCACTAGAGTTGATATTTTATCCTTGCTTCAACTGTAAAACAGTCTTGCAGTGTTTAGCTTGTAAAAAATGACCACAGAAGCTAAAATATGACATTAATTAGGATAACATTGTTGTTGTTGTTTTTTAAACCTTTTCTATCACAGTGGACAGCTTATTCAAGTGCCATCTGGCATGCATGTTCCTTTGTTGCTCATCATTCATCACCAAAAATGATTTTCTTTTTCAATTCTTATGACTGTACTGATTGTATTGAATAAAATCCACATCTAGCATAACCAATGAATGCTGCAAAGTGCTCCAGTGGCGCAATTGGTCAGCGCGCGGTACTTATAAGACAGTATCTGTTGAGCAATGCCGAGGTTGTGAGTTCAAGCCTCACTTGGAGCAGCTTTGTATAATTGTTTTCTTTCCTTTTTTTATGTCATTAGTCATTGATTATAAACTGCTACCTTAATATTTAATATGATATTACAAAGGATGGAAGAAAGAAAGAAAAAACACAAACATGATTGTGCATTTAAGTTGTCAGCACACATCTGCTTTGGTTCAAATGCACTGCATATCTTCCTTCAGTCAGCCAACAAAACAGCAATGGAAAAGAATAACATACTGTTGGTAAAGCAGTTGCATCAAATTGATTTTCTGCAATATAGCATGATAATCCATACTGACAGCTCTGGATAGTACCAGCACATTTCTTGCTGGACTTGGTAATGCAAAGAACACAGTAAACAGCTTCACTTTTTCCTCAAAAATAAATAATTGACTATTAAAAACCTAACAGTCTTAAATAAGAACATCAGTAAGCACCACTGGCATAATGGATAAGTCACTGCCCTCCTAAGACAGGGGGTCCAAGTTCCATATGGGGTGGAAGTCATTACAGCAAGTGTCTCATCACTAGAATTGATATTTTATCCTTGCTTCGACTGTAAAACAGTCTTGCAGTGTTTAGCTTGCAAAAAATGACCACAGAAGCTAAAGTATGACATTTATTATGATAACATTGTTGTTGTTTTTTTAAACATTTTCTATCACCGTGGACATCTTATTTAAGTACCATCTGGCATGCATGTTCCTTTGTTGCTCATCATTCATCACCAAAAATGATTTTCTTTTTCAATTCTTATGACTGTACTGATTGCATTGAATAAAATCCACATCTAGCATAACCAATCAATGTCGCAAAGCGCTCCAGTGGCGCAGTTGGTCAGCACGTGGTACTTATAAGACAATATCTGTTGAGCAATGCCGAGGTTGTGAGTTCAAGCCTCACCTGGAGCATCTTTATATACTGTTTTTTTTTCCTTTTCTTATGTCATTAGTCATTGATTATAAACTTGTAGCCTTAATATTTAATATGATATTACAAAGGATGGAAGAAAGAAAGAAAACACACAAACATGATTGTGCGTTTAAGTTGTCAGCACACATCTGCTTTGGTTCAAATGCACTGCATATCTTCCTTCAGTCAGCCAACAAAACAGCAATGGAAAACAATAACATACTGTTGGTAAAGCAGTTGCATCAAATTGATTTTCTGCAATATAGCATGATAATCCATACTGACAGCTCTGGATAGTACCAGCACATTTCTTGCTGAACTTGGTAATGCAAAGAACACAGTAAACAGCTTAAATTTTTTTTCAAAAATAAATAATTGACTATTAAAACCCTATCAGTCTTAAATAAGGACATCAGTAAGCACCACTGGCATAATGGATAAGGCACTGTTCTCCTAAGCCAGTGGTTGTGGGTTTAAGTCCCGTCTAAGTTGGAAGTCATTACAGCAAGTGTCTCATCACTAGAGTTTATATTTTATCCTTGCTTCAACTGTAAAACAGTCTTGCAGTGTTTAGCTTGTAAAAAATGACCACAGAAGCTAAAATATGACATTAATTATGATAACATTGTTGTTGTTGTTTTTTAAACCTTTTCTATCACAGTGGACAGCTTATTCAAGTGCCATCTGGCATGCATGTTCCTTTGTTGCTCATCATTCATCACCAAAAATGATTTTCTTTTTCAATTCTTATGACTGTACTGATTGTATTGAATAAAATCCACATCTAGCATAACCAATTAATGCTGCAAAGTGCTCCAGTGGCGCAATTGGTCAGCGCGTGGTACTTATAATACAGTATCTGTTGAGCAATGCCGAGGTTGTGAGGTCAAGCCTCTCGTGGAGCAGCTTTGTATAATGTTTTTTTTTCCTTTTTTTATGTCATTACTCATTGATTATAAACTGCTACCTTAATATTTAATATGATATTACAAAGGATGGAAGAAAGAAAGAAAAAACACAAACATGATTGTGCATTTAAGTTGTCAGCACACATCTGCTTTGGTTCAAATGCACTGCATATCTTCCTTCAGTCAGCCAACAAAACAGCAATGGAAAAGATTAACATACTGTTGGTAAAGCAGTTGCATCAAATTGATTTTCTGCAATATAGCATGATAATCCATACTGACAGCTCTGGATAGTACCAGCACATTTCTTGCTGGACTTGGTAATGCAAAGAACACAGTAAACAGCTTCACTTTTTTTCAAAAATAAATAATTGACTATTAAAAACCTATCAGTCTTAAATAAGGACATCAGTAAGCACCACTGGCATAATGGATAAGGCACTGTTCTCCTAAACCAGTGGTTGTGGGTTTAAGTCCTGTCTGAGTTGGAAGTCATTACAGCAAGTGTCTCATCACTAGAGTTGATATTTTATCCTTGCTTCAACTGTAAAACAGTCTTGCAGTGTTTAGCTTGTAAGAAATGACCACAGAAGCTAAAATATGACATTAATTATGATAACATTGTTGTTGTTGTTTTTTAAACCTTTTCTATCACCGTGGACAGCTTATTCAAGTGCCATCTGGCATGCATGTTCCTTTGTTGCTCATCATTCATCACCATAAATTATTTTCTTTTTCAATTCTTATGAATGTACTGATTGTATTGAATAAAATCCACATCTAGCATAACCAATTAATGCTGCAAAGTGCTCCAGTGGCGCAATTGGTCAGCGTGCAAAACTTATAAGACAGTATCTGTTGAGCAATGCCGAGGTTGTGAGATCAAGCCTCACCTGGAGCATATTTGTATACTGTTTTTTTTCCTTTTCTTATGTCATTAGTTATAAACTGCTACCTTAATATTTAATATGATATTACAAAGGATTGAAGAAAGAAAGAAAAAACACAAACATGATTGTGCATTTAAGTTGTCAGCACACATCTGCTTTGGTTCAAATGCACTGCATATCTTCCTTCAGTCAGCCAACAAAACAGCAATGGAAAAGATTAACATACTGTTGGTAAAGCAGTTGCATCAAATTGATTTTCTGCAATATAGCATGATAATCCATACTTACAGCTCTGGATAGTACCAGCACATTTCTTGCTGGACTTGGTAATGCAAAGAACACAGTAAACAGCTTCACTTTTTTTCAAAAATAAATAATTGACTATTAAAAACCTAACTGTCTTAAATAAGGACATCAGTAAACACCACTTGCATAATGGATAAGGCACTGTTCTCTTAAGCCAGTGGTTGTAGGTTTAAGTCCCGTCTGAGTTGGAAGTCATTACAGCAAGTGTCTCATCACTAGAGTTGATATTTTATCCTTGCTTCAACTGTAAAACAGTCTTGCAGTGTTTAGCTTGCAAAAAATGACCACAGAAGCTAAAATATGACATTTATTATGATAACATTGTTGTTGTTTTTTTAAAACATTTTCTATCACCGTGGACATCTTATTTAAGTACCATCTGGCATGCATGTTCCTTTGTTGCTCATCATTTATCACCAAAAATGATTTTCTTTTTTAATTCTTATGACTGTACTGATTGCATTGAATAAAATCCACATCTAGCATAACCAATAAATGTCGCAAAGCGCTCCAGTGGCGCAGTTGGTCAGCACGCGGTACTTATAAGACAGTATCTGTTGAGCAATGCCGAGGTTGTGAGTGCAAGCCTCACCTGGAGCATCTTTGTATACTGTTTTTTTTCCTTTTCTTATGTCATTAGTCATTGATTATAAACTTGTAGCCTTAATATTTAATATGATATTACAAAGGATGGAAGAAAGAAAACACACAAACATGATTGTGCATTTAAGTTGTCAGCACACATCTGCTTTGGTTCAAATTCACTGCATATCTTCCTTCAGTCAGCCAACAAAACAGCAATGGAAAACAATAACATACTGTTGGTAAAGCAGTTGCATCAAATTGATTTTCTGCAATATAGCATGATAATCCATACTGACAGCTCTGGATAGTACCAGCACATTTCTTGCTGGACTTGGTAATGCAAAGAACACAGTAAACAGCTTCAATTCTTTTTCAAAAATAATTAATTGACTATTAAAACCCTATCAGTCTTAAATAAGGACATCAGTAAGCACCACTGGCATAATGGATAAGGCACTGTTCTCCTAAGCCAGTGGTTGTGGGTTTAAGTCCCGTCTAAGTTGGAAGTCATTACAGCAAGTGTCTCATCACTAGAGTTTATATTTTATCCTTGCTTCAACTGTAAAACAGTCTTGCAGTGTTTAGCTTGTAAAAAATGACCACAGAAGCTAAAATATGACATTAATTATGATAACATTGTTGTTGTTGTTTTTTAAAGCTTTTCTATCACAGTGGACAGCTTATTCAAGTGCCATCTGGCATGCATGTTCCTTTGTTGCTCATCATTCATCACCAAAAATGATTTTCTTTTTCAATTCTTATGACTGTACTGATTGTATTGAATAAAATCCACATCTAGCATAACCAATTAATGCTGCAAAGTGCTCCAGTGGCGCAATTGGTCAGCGCGTGGTACTTATAATACAGTATCTGTTGAGCAATGCCGAGGTTGTGAGGTCAAGCCTCTCCTGGAGCAGCTTTGTATAATGTTTTTTTTTCCTTTTTTTATGTCATTACTCATTGATTATAAACTGCTACCTTAATATTTAATATGATATTACAAAGGATGGAAGAAAGAAAGAAAAAACACAAACATGATTGTGCATTTAAGTTGTCAGCACACATCTGCTTTGGTTCAAATGCACTGCATATCTTCCTTCAGTCAGCCAACAAAACAGCAATGGAAAAGATTAACATACTGTTGGTACAGCAGTTGCATCAAATTGATTTACTGCAATATAGCATGATAATCCATACTGACAGCTCTGGATAGTACCAGCACATTTCTTGCTGGACTTGGTAATGCAAAGAACACAGTAAACAGCTTCACTTTTTCCTCAAAAATAAATAATTGACTATTAAAAACCTAACAGTCTTAAATAAGAACATCAGTAAGCACCACTGGCATAATGGATAAGTCACTGCCCTCCTTAGACAGGGGGTCCAAGTTCCATATGGGGTGGAAGTCATTACAGCAAGTGTCTCATCACTAGAATTGATATTGTATCCTTGCTTCGACTGTAAAACAGTCTTGCAGTGTTTAGCTTGCAAAAAATGACCACAGAAGATTAAATATGACATTTATTATGATAACATTGTTGTTGTTGTTTTTTTTAAACATTTTCTATCACTGTGGACATCTTATTTAAGTACCATCTGGCATGCATGTTCCTTTGTTGCTCATCATTCATCACCAAAAATGATTTTCTTTTTCAATTCTTATGACTGTACTGATTGCATTGAATAAAATCCACATCTAGCATAACCAATCAATGTCGCAAAGCGCTCCAGTGGCGCAGTTGGTCAGCACGCGGTACTTATAAGACAGTATCTGTTGAGCAATGCCGAGGTTGTGAGTGCAAGCCTCACCTGGAGCATCTTTGTATACTGTTTTTTTTCCTTTTCTTATGTCATTAGTCATTGATTATAAACTTGTAGCCTTAATATTTAATATGATATTACAAAGGATGGAAGAAAGAAAGAAAACACACAAACATGATTGTGCATTTAAGTTGTCAGCACACATCTGCTTTGGTTCAAATGCACTGCATATCTTCCTTCAGTCAGCCAACAAAACATCAATGGAAAAGAATAACATACTGTTGGTAAAGCAGTTGAATCAAATTGATTTTCTGCAATATAGCATGATAATCCATACTGACAGCTCTGGATAGTACCAGCACATTTCTTGCTGGACTTGGTAATGCAAAGAACACAGTAAACAGCTTCAATTTTTTTTCAAAAATAAATAATTGACCATTAAAACCCTATCAGTCTTAAATAAGGACATCAGTAAGCACCACTGGTATAATGGATAAGGCACTGTTCTCCTATGCCAGTGGTTGTGGGTTTAAGTCCCGTCTGAGTTGGAAGTCATTACAGCAAGTGTCTCATCACTAGAGTTTATATTTTATCCTTGCTTCAACTGTAAAACAGTCTTGCAGTGTTTAGCTTGTAAGAAATGACCACAGAAGCTAAAATATGACATTAATTATGATAACATTGTTGTTGTTGTTTTTTAAACCTTTTCTATCACAGTGGACAGCTTATTCAAGTGCCATCTGGCATGCATGTTCCTTTGTTGCTCATCATTCATCACCAAAAATGATTTTCTTTTTCAATTCTTATGACTGTACTGATTGTATTGAATAAAATCCACATCTAGCATAACCAATTAATGCTGCAAAGTGCTCCAGTGGCGCAATTGGTCAGCGCGTGGTACTTATAATACAGTATCTGTTGAGCAATACCGAGGTTGTGAGTTCAAACCTCTCCTGGAGCAGCTTTGTATAATGTTTTTTTTTCCTTTTTTTATGTCATTAGTAGTCATTGATTATAAACTGCTACCTTAATATTTAATATGATATTACAAAGGATGGAAGAAAGAAAGAAAAAACACAAACATGATTGTGCATTTAAGTTGTCAGCACACATCTGCTTTGGTTCAAATGCACTGCATATCTTCCTTCAGTCAGCCAACAAAACAGAAATGGAAAAGATTAACATACTGTTGGTAAAGCAGTTGCATCAAATTGATTTTCTGCAATATAGCATGATAATCCATACTGACAGCTCTGGATAGTACCAGCACATTTCTTGCTGGACTTGGTAATGCAAAGAACACAGTAAACAGCTTCACTTTTTCCTCAAAAATAAATAATTGACTATTAAAAACCTAACAGTCTTAAATAAGAACATCAGTAAGCACCACTGGCATAATGGATAAGTCACTGCCCTCCTAAGACAGGGGGTCCAAGTTCCATATGGGGTAGAAGTCATTACAGCAAGTGTCTCATCACTAGAATTTATATTTTATCCTTGCTTCGACTGTAAAACAGTCTTGCAGTGTTTAGCTTGCAAAAAATGACCACAGAAGCTAAAATATGACATTTATTATGATAACATTGTTGTTGTTTTTTTAAAACATTTTCTATCACAGTGGACAGCTTATTCAAGTGCCATCTGGCATGCATGTTCCTTTGTTGCTCATCATTTATCACCAAAAATTATTTTCTTTTTTAATTCTTATGACTGTACTGATTGCATTGAATAAAATCCACATCTAGCATAACCAATAAATGTCGCAAAGCGCTCCAGTGGCGCAGTTGGTCAGCACGCGGTACTTATAAGACAGTATCTGTTGAGCAATGCCGAGGTTGTGAGTGCAAGCCTCACCTGGAGCATCTTTGTATACTGTTTTTTTTCCTTTTCTTATGTCATTAGTCATTGATTATAAACTTGTAGCCTTAATATTTAATATGATATTACAAAGGATGGAAGAAAGAAAACACACAAACATGATTGTGCATTTAAGTTGTCAGCACACATCTGCTTTGGTTCAAATTCACTGCATATCTTCCTTCAGTCAGCCAACAAAACAGCAATGGAAAACAATAACATACTGTTGGTAAAGCAGTTGCATCAAATTGATTTTCTGCAATATAGCATGATAATCTATACTGACAGCTCTGGATAGTACCAGCACATTTCTTGCTGAACTTGGTAATGCAAAGAACACAGTAAACAGCTTCAATTTTTTTTCAAAAATAAATAATTAACTATTAAAACCCTATCAGTCTTAAATAAGGACATCAGTAAGCACCACTGGCATAATGGATAAGGCACTGTTCTCCTAAGCCAGTGGTTGTGGGTTTAAGTCCCGTCTAAGTTGGAAGTCATTACAGCAAGTGTCTCATCACTAGAGTTTATATTTTATCCTTGCTTCAACTGTAAAACAGTCTTGCAGTGTTTAGCTTGTAAAAAATGACCACAGAAGCTAAAATATGACATTAATTATGATAACATTGTTGTTGTTGTTTTTTAAACCTTTTCTAGCACAGTGGACAGCTTATTCAAGTGCCATCTGGCATGCATGTTCCTTTGTTGCTCATCATTCATCACCAAAAATGATTTTCTTTTTCAATTCTTATGACTGTACTGATTGTATTGAATAAAATCCACATCTAGCATAACCAATTAATGCTGCAAAGTGCTCCAGTGGCGCAATTGGTCAGCGCGTGGTACTTATAATACAGTATCTGTTGAGCAATGCCGAGGTTGTGAGGTCAAGCCTCTCCTGGAGCAGCTTTGTATAATGTTTTTTTTTCCTTTTTTTTGTCATTACTCATTGATTATAAACTGTTACCTTAATATTTAATATGATATTACAAAGGATGGAAGAAAGAAAGAAAAAACACAAACATGATTGTGCATTTAAGTTGTCAGCACACATCTGCTTTGGTTCAAATGCACTGCATATCTTCCTTCAGTCAGCCAACAAAACAGCAATGGAAAAGATTAACATACTGTTGGTAAAGCAGTTGCATCAAATTGATTTTCTGCAATATAGCATGATAATCCATACTGACAGCTCTGGATAGTACCAGCACATTTCTTGCTGGACTTGGTAATGCAAAGAACACAGTAAACAGCTTCACTTTTTTTCAAAAATAAATAATTGACTATTAAAAACCTAACAGTCTTAAATAAGGACATCAGTAAGCACCACTGGCATAATGGATAAGGCACTGTTCTCCTAAGCCAGTGGTTGTGGGTTTAAGTCCCGTCTGAGTTGGAAGTCATTACAGCAAGTGTCTCATCACTAGAGTTGATATTTTATCCTTGCTTCAACTGTAAAACAGTCTTGCAGTGTTTAGCTTGTAAAAAATGACCACAGAAGCTAAAATATGACATTAATTATGATAACATTGTTGTTGTTGTTGTTGTTGTTTTTTAAACCTTTTCTATCACCGTGGACAGCTTATTCAAGTGCCATCTGGCATGCATGTTCCTTTGTTGCTCATCATTCATCACCATAAATTATTTTCTTTTTCAATTCTTATGAATGTACTGATTGTATTGAATAAAATCCACATCTAGCATAACCAATTAATGCTGCAAAGTGCTCCACTGGCGCAATTGGTCAGCGTGCAAAACTTATAAGACAGTATCTGTTGAGCAATGCCAAGGTTGTGAGGTCAAGCCTCACCTGGAGCATATTTGTATACTGTTTTTTTTCCTTTTCTTATGTCATTAGTTATAAACTGCTACCTTAATATTTAATATGATATTACAAAGGATTGAAGAAAGAAAGAAAAAACACAAACATGATTGTGCATTTAAGTTGTCAGCACACATCTGCTTTGGTTCAAATGCACTGCATATCTTCCTTCAGTCAGCAAACAAAACAGCAATGGAAAAGATTAACATACTGTTGGTAAAGCAGTTGCATCAAATTGATTTTCTGCAATATAGCATGATAATCCATACTTACAGCTCTGGATAGTACCAGCACATTTCTTGCTGGACTTGGTAATGCAAAGAACACAGTAAACAGCTTCACTTTTTTTCAAAAATAAATAATTGACTATTAAAAACCAAACTGTCTTAAATAAGGACATCAGTAAACACCACTTGCATAATGGATAAGGCACTGTTCTCTTAAGCCAGTGGTTGTAGGTTTAAGTCCCGTCTGAGTTGGAAGTCATTACAGCAAGTGTCTCATCACTAGAGTTGATATTTTATCCTTGCTTCAACTGTAAAACAGTCTTGCAGTGTTTAGCTTGCAAAAAATGACCACAGAAGCTAAAATATGACATTTATTATGATAACATTGTTGTTGTTTTTTTAAAACATTTTCTATCACCGTGGACATCTTATTTAAGTACCATCTGGCATGCATGTTCCTTTGTTGCTCATCATTTATCACCAAAAATGATTTTCTTTTTTAATTCTTATGACTGTACTGATTGCATTGAATAAAATCCACATCTAGCATAACCAATAAATGTCGCAAAGCGCTCCAGTGGCGTAGTTGGTCAGCACGCGGTACTTATAAGACAGTATCTGTTGAGCAATGCCGAGGTTGTGAGTGCAAGCCTCACCTGAAGCATCTTTGTATACTGTTTTTTTTCCTTTTCTTATGTCATTAGTCATTGATTATAAACTTGTAGCCTTAATATTTAATATGATATTACAAAGGATGGAAGAAAGAAAACACACAAACATGATTGTGCATTTAAGTTGTCAGCACACATCTGCTTTGGTTCAAATTCACTGCATATCTTCCTTCAGTCAGCCAACAAAACAGCAATGGAAAACAATAACATACTGTTGGTAAAGCAGTTGCATCAAATTGATTTTCTGCAATATAGCATGATAATCCATACTGACAGCTCTGGATAGTACCAGCACATTTCTTGCTGGACTTGGTAATGCAAAGAACACAGTAAACAGCTTCAATTTTTTTTCAAAAATAAATAATTGACTATTAAAACCCTATCAGTCTTAAATAAGGACATCAGTAAGCACCACTGGCATAATGGATAAGGCACTGTTCTCCTAAGCCAGTGGTTGTGGGTTTAAGTCCCGTCTAAGTTGGAAGTCATTACAGCAAGTGTTTCATCACTAGAGTTTATATTTTATCCTTGCTTCAACTGTAAAACAGTCTTGCAGTGTTTAGCTTGTAAAAAATGACCACAGAAGCTAAAATATGACATTAATTATGATAACATTGTTGTTGTTGTTGTTTTTTAAACCTTTTCTATCACAGTGGACAGCTTATTCAAGTGCCATCTGGCATGCATGTTCCTTTGTTGCTCATCATTCATCACCAAAAATGATTTTCTTTTTCAATTCTTATGACTGTACTGATTGTATTGAATAAAATCCACATCTAGCATAACCAATTAATGCTGCAAAGTGCTCCAGTGGCGCAATTGGTCAGCGCGTGGTACTTATAATACAGTATCTGTTGAGCAATGCCGAGGTTTTGAGGTCAAGCCTCTCCTGGAGCAGCTTTGTATAATGTTTTTTTTTCCTTTTTTTATGTCATTACTCATTGATTATAAACTGCTACCTTAATATTTAATATGATATTACAAAGGATGGAAGAAAGAAAGAAAAAACACAAACATGATTGTGCATTTAAGTTGTCAGCACACATCTGCTTTGGTTCAAATGCACTGCATATCTTCCTTTAGTCAGCCAACAAAACAGCAATGGAAAAGATTAACATACTGTTGGTACAGCAGTTGCATCAAATTGATTTACTGCAATATAGCATGATAATCCATACTGACAGCTCTGGATAGTACCAGCACATTTCTAGCTGGACTTGGTAATGCAAAGAACACAGTAAACAGCTTCACTTTTTCCTCAAAAATAAATAATTGACTATTAAAAACCTAACAGTCTTAAATAAGAACATCAGTAAGCACCACTGGCATAATGGATAAGTCACTGCCCTCCTTAGACAGTGGGGCCAAGTTCCATATGGGGTGGAAGTCATTACAGCAAGTGTCTCATCACTAGAATTGATATTTTATCCTTGCTTCGACTGTAAAACAGTCTTGCAGTGTTTAGCTTGCAAAAAATGACCACAGAAGCTAAAATATGACATTTATTATGATAACATTGTTGTTGTTTTTTTTAAACACTTTCTATCACCGTGGACATCTTATTTAAGTACCATCTGGCATGCATGTTCCTTTGTTGCTCATCATTCATCACCAAAAATGATTTTCTTTTTCAATTCTTATGACTGTACTGATTGCATTGAATAAAATCCACATCTAGCATAACCAATCAATGTTGCAAAGCGCTCCAGTGGTGCAATTGGTCAGCGCGCGGTACTTATAAGACAGTATCTGTTGAGCAATGCCGAGGTTGTGAGTTCAAGCCTCACCTGGAGCATCTTTGTATACAGTTTTTTTTCCTTTTTTTATGTCATTAGTCATTGATTATAAACTTGTAGCCTTAATATTTAATATAATATTACAAAGGATGGAAGAAAGAAAGAAAATACACAAACATGATTGTGCATTTAAGTTGTCAGTACACATCTGCTTTGGTTCAAATGCACTGCATATCTTCCTTCAGTCAGCCAACAAAACAGCAATGGAAAAGAATAACATACTGTTCGTAAAGCAGTTGCATCAAATTGATTTTCTGCAATATAGCATGATAATCCATACTGACAGCTCTGGATAGTACCAGCACATTTCTTGCTGGACTTGGTAATGCAAAGAACACAGTAAACAGCTTCAATTTTTTTCAAACATAAATAATTGACTATTAAAAACCTATCAGTCTTAAATAAGGACATCAGTAAGCACCACTGGCATAATGGGTAAGGCACTGTTCTCCTAAGCCAGTGATTGTGGGTTTAAGTCCCGTCTGAGTTGGAAGTCATTACAGCAAGTGTCTCATCACTAGAGTTAATATTTTATCCTTGCTTCAACTGTAAAACAGTCTTGCAGTGTTTAGCTTGTAAAAAATGACCACAGAAGCTAAAATATGACATTAATTATGATAACATTGTTGTTGTTGCTGTTGTTGTTGTTTTTTAAACCTTTTCTATCACAGTGGACAGCTTATTCAAATGCCATCTGGCATGCATGTTCCTTTGTTGCTCATCATTCATCACCAAAAATGATTTTCTTTTTCAATTCTTAAGACTGTACTGATTGTATTGAATAAAATCCACATCTAGCATAACCAATTAATGTTGCAAAGTGCTCCAGTGGCTCAATTAGTCAGCACACGGTACTTATAAGACAGTATCTGTTGAGCAATGCCGAGGTTGTGAGTTCAAGCCTCACCTGGAGCATCTTTGTATACTGTTTTTTTTCCTTTTCTTATGTCATAAGTCATTGATTATAAACTGCTACCTTAATATTTAATATGATATTACAAAGGATGGAAGAAAAAAAGAAAAAACACAAACATGATTGTGCATTTAAGTTGTCAGCACACATCTGCTTTGGTTCAAATGCACTGCATATCTTCCTTCAGTCAGCCAACAAAACAGCAATGGAAAAGATTAACATACTGTTGGTAAAGCAGTTGCATCATATTGATTTTCTGCAATATAGCATGATAATCCATACTGACAGCTTTGGATAGTACCAGCACATTTCTTGCTGGACTTGGTAATGCAAAGAACACAGTAAACAGCTTCACTTTTTCCTCAAAAATAAATAATTGACTATTAAAAACCTAACAGTCTTAAATAAGAACATCAGTAAGCACCACTGGCATAATGGATAAGTCACTGCCCTCCTAAGCCAGGGGGTCCAAGTCACATATGGGGTGGAAGTCACTACAGCAAGTGTCTCATCACTAGAGTTGATATTTTATCCTTGCTTCAACTGTAAAACAGTCTTGCAGTGTTTAGCTTGTAAAAAATGACCACAGAAGCTAAAATATGAAATTAATTATGATAACATTGTTGTTGTTGTTTTTTAAACCTTTTCTATCACCGTGGACAGCTTATTCAAGTGCCATCTGGCATGCATGTTCCTTTGTTGCTCATCATTCATCACCAAAAATGATTTTCTTTTTCAATTCTTATGACTGTACTGATTGTATTAAATAAAATCCACATCTAGCATAACCAGCCAATGCTGCAAAGTGCTCCAGTGGCGCAATTGGTCAGCGCATGGTACTTATAAAACAGTATCTGTTGAGCAATGCCAAGGTTGTGAGTTCAAGCCTCACCTGGAGCATCTTTGTATACTTCTTTTTTCCTTTTCTTATGTCATTAGTCATTGATTATAAACTGCTACCTTAATATTTAATATGATATTACAAAGTATGGAAGAAAGAAAGAAAAAACACAAACATGATAGTGCATTTAAGTTGTCAGCACACATCTGCTTTGGTTCAAATGCACTGCATATCTTCCTTCAGTCAGCCAACAAAACAGCAATGGAAAAGATTAACATACTGTTGGTAAAGCAGTTGCATCAAATTGATTTTCTGCAATATAGCATGATAATCCATACTGACAGCTCTGGATAGTACCAGCACATTTCTTGCTGGACTTGGTAATGCAAAGAACACAGTAAACAGCTTCAATTTTTTTCAAAAATAAATAATTGACTATTAAAACCCTATCAGTCTTAAATAAGAACATCAGTAAGCAACACTGGCATAATGGATAAGGCCCTGTTCTCCTAAGCCAGTGGTTGTAAGTTCAAGTCTGTCTGAGTTGGAAGTCATTACAGCAAGTGTCTCATCACTAGAGTTGATATTTTATCCTTGCTTCAACTGTAAAACAGTCTTGCAGTGTTTAAATTGTAAAAAATGACCACAGAAGCTAAAATATGACATTAATTATGATAACATTGTTGTTGTTTTTAAACCTTTTCTATCACCGTGGACAGCTTATTCAAGTGCCATCTGGCATGCATGTTCCTTTGTTGCTCATCATTCATCACCAAAAATTATTTTCTTTTTCAATTCTTATGACTGTACTGATTGTATTGAATAAAATCCACATCTAGCATAACCAACTAATGCTGCAAAGTGCTCCAGTGGGGCGGCACTTATAAGACAGTATCTGTTGAGCAATGCCGAGGATGTGACTTCAAGCCTCACCTGGAACATCTTTGTATACTGTTTTTTTTCCTTTTCTTATGTCATTAGTCATTGATTATAAACTGCTACCTTAATATTTAATATGATATTACAAAGGATGGAAGAAAGAAAGAAAAAACACAAACATGATTGTGCATTTAAGTTGTCAGCACACATCTGCTTTGGTTCAAATGCACTGCATATCTTCCTTCAGTCAGCCAACAAAACAGCAATGGAAAAGATTAACATACTGTTGGTAAAGCAGTTGCATCAAATTGATTTTCTGCAATATAGCATGATAATCCATACTGACAGCTCTGGATAGTACCAGCACATTTCTTGCTGGACTTGGTAATGCAAAGAACACAGTAAACAGCTTCACTTTTTCCTCAAAAATAAATAATTGACTATTAAAAACCTAACAGTCTTAAATAAGAACATCAGTAAGCACCACTGGCATAATGGATAAGTCACTGCCCTCCTAAGACAGGGGTCCAAGTTCCATATGGGGTGGAAGTCATTACAGCAAGTGTCTCATCACTAGAATTGATATTTTATCCTTGCTTTGACTGTAAAACAGTCTTGCAGTGTTTAGCTTGCAAAAAATGACCACAGAAGCTAAAATATGACATTTATTATGATAACATTGTTGTTGTTTTTTTTAAACATTTTCTATCACCGTGGACATCTTATTTAAGTACCATCTGGCATGCATGTTCCTTTGTTGCTCATCATTCATCACCAAAAATGATTTTCTTTTTCAATTCTTATGACTGTACTGATTGCATTGAATAAAATCCACATCTAGCATAACCAATCAATTTTGCAAAGCGCTACAGTGGTGCAATTGGTCAGCGCGCGGTACTTATAAGACAGTATCTGTTGAGCAATGCTGAGGTTGTGAGTTCAAGCCTCACCTGGAGCATCTTTGTATACTGTTTTTTTTCCTTTTCTTATGTCATTAGTCATTGATTATAAACTTGTAGCCTTAATATTTAATATGATATTACAAAGGATGGAAGAAAGAAAGAAAATACACAAACATGATTGTGCATTTAAGTTGTCAGTACACATCTGCTTTGGTTCAAATGCACTGCATATCTTCCTTCAGTCAGCCAACAAAACAGCAATGGAAAAGAATAACATACTGTTGGTAAAGCAGTTGCATCAAATTGATTTTCTGCAATATAGCATGATAATCCATACTGACAGCTCTGGATAGTACCAGCACATTTCTTGCTGGACTTGGTAATGCAAAGAACACAGTAAACAGCTTCAATTTTTTTCAAACATAAATAATTGACTATTAAAAACCTATCAGTCTTAAATAAAGACATCAGTAAGCACCACTGGCATAATGGGTAAGGCACTGTTCTCCTAAGCCAGTGATTGTGGGTTTAAGTCCCGTCTGAGTTGGAAGTTATTTACAGCAAGTGTCTCATCACTAGAGTTGATATTTTATCCTTGCTTCAACTGTAAAACAGTCTTGCAGTGTTTAGCTTGTAAAAAATGACCACAGAAGCTAAAATATGACATTTATTATGATAACATTGTTGTTGGTTTTTTTTTAACATTTTCTATCACCGTGGACAGCTTATTTAAGTACCATCTGGCATGCATGTTCCTTTGTTGCTCATCATTCATCACCAAAAATGATTTTCTTTTTCAATTCTTATGACTGTACTGATTGTATTAAATAAAATCCACATCTAGCATAACCAGCCAATGCTGCAAAGTGCTCCAGTGGCGCAATTGGTCAGCGCATGGTACTTATAAAACAGTATCTGTTGAGCAATGCCAAAGTTGTGAGTTCAAGCCTCACCTGGAGCATCTTTGTATAATTCTTTTTTCCTTTTCTTATGTCATTAGTCATTGATTATAAACTTGTAGCCTTAATATTTAATATGATATTACAAAGGATGGAAGAAAGAAAGAAAATACACAAACATGATTGTGCATTTAAGTTGTCAGTACACATCTGCTTTGGTTCAAATGCACTGCATATCTTCCTTCAGTCAGCCAACAAAACAGCAATGGAAAAGAATAACATACTGTTGGTAAAGCAGTTGCATCAAATTGATTTTCTGCAATATAGCATGATAATCCATACTGACAGCTCTGGGTAGTACCAGCACATTTCTTGCTGGACTTGGTAATTCAAAGAACACAGTAAACAGCTTCAATTTTTTTCAAACATAAATAATTGACTATTAAAAACCTATCAGTCTTAAATAAGGACATCAGTAAGCACCACTGGCATAATGGGTAAGGCACTGTTCTCCTAAGCCAGTGATTGTGGGTTTAAGTCCCGTCTGAGTTGGAAGTCATTACAGCAAGTGTCTCATCACTAGAGTTTATATTTTATCCTTGCTTCAACTGTAAAACAGTCTTGCAGTGTTTAGCTTGTAAAAAATGACCACAGAAGCTAAAATATGACATTTATTATAATAACATTGCTGTTGTTTTTTTTTTTTACATTTTCTATCACCGTGGACAGCTTATTTAAGTACCATCTGGCATGCATGTTCCTTTGTTGCTCATCATTCATCACCAAAAATGATTTTCTTTTTCAATTCTTATGACTGTACTGATTGCATTGAATAAAATCCACATCTAGCATAACCAACCAATGTTGCAAAGCGCTCCAGTGGCGCAATTGGTCAGCACGCGGTACTTATAAGACAGTATCTGTTGAGCAATGCCGAGGTTGTGAGTTCAAGCCTCACCTGGAGCATCTTTGTATACTGTTTTTTTTTCCTTTTCTTATGTGATTAGTCATTGATTATAAACTTGTAGCCTTAATATTTAATATGATATTACAAAGGATGGAAGAAAGAAAGAAAATACACAAACATGATTGTGCATTTAAGTTGTCAGCACACATCTGCTTTGGTTCAAATGCACTGCATATTTTCCTTCAGTCAGCCAACAAAACAGCAATGGAAAAGATTAACATACTGTTGGTAAAGCAGTTGCATCAAATTGATTTTCTGCAATATAGCATGATAATCCATACTGACAGCTCTGGATAGTACCAGCACATTTCTTGCTGGACTTGGTAATGCAAAGAACACAGTAAACAGCTTCAATTTTTTTCAAACATAAATAATTGACTATTAAAAACCTATCAGTCTTAAATAAGGACATCAGTAAGCACCACTGGCATAATGGGTAAGGCACTGTTCTCCTAAGCCAGTGATTGTGGGTTTAAGTCCCATCTGAGTTGGAAGTCATTACAGCAAGTGTCTCATCACTAGAGTTGATATTTTATACTTGCTTCATCTGTAAAACAGTCTTGCAGTGTTTAGCTTGTAAAAAATGACCACAGAAGCTAAAATATGACATTAATTATGATAACATTGTTGTTGTTGTTGTTGTTGTTGTTGTTGTTGTTGTTGTTGTTGTTGTTTTTTAAACCTTTTCTATCACAGTGGACAGCTTATTCAAATGCCATCTGGCATGCATGTTCCTTTGTTGCTCATCATTCATCACCAAAAATGATTTTCTATTTCAATTCTTAAGACTGTACTGATTGTATTGAATAAAATCCACATCTAGCATAACCAATTAATGCTGCAAAGTGCTCCAGTGGCACAATTAGTCAGCACACGGTACTTATAAGACAGTATCTGTTGAGCAATGCCGAGGTTGTGAGTTCAAGCTTCACCTGGAGCATCTTTTTATACTGTTTTTTTTTCCTTTTCTTATGTCATTAGTCATTGATTATAAACTGCTACCTTAATATTTAATATGATATTACAAAGGATGGAAGAAAGAAAGAAAAAACACAAACATGATTGTGCATTTAAGTTGTCAGCACACATCTGCTTTGGTTCAAATGCACTGCATATCTTCCTTCAGTCAGCCAACAAAACAGCAATGGAAAAGATTAACATACTGTTGGTAAAGCAGTTGCATCATATTGATTTTCTGCAATATAGCATGATAATCCATACTGACAGCTCTGGATAGTACCAGCACATTTCTTGCTGGACTTGGTAATGCAAAGAACACAGTAAACAGCTTCACTTTTTCCTCAAAAATAAATAATTGACTATTAAAAACCTAACAGTCTTAAATAAGAACATCAGTAAGCACCACTGGCATAATGGATAAGTCACTGCCCTCCTAAGCCAGGGGGTCCAAGTCCCATATGGGGTGGAAGTCACTACAGCAAGTGTCTCATCACTAGAGTTGATATTTTATCCTTGCTTCAACTGTAAAACAGTCTTGCAGTGTTTAGCTTGTAAAAAATGACCACAGAAGCTAAAATATGACATTAATTATGATAACATTGTTGTTGTTGTTTTTTAAACCTTTTCTATCACCGTGGACAGCTTATTCAAGTGCCATCTGGCATGCATGTTCCTTTGTTGCTCATCATTCATCACCAAAAATGATTTTCTTTTTCAATTTTTATGACTGTACTGATTGTATTAAATAAAATCCACATCTAGCATAACCAGCCAATGCTGCAAAGTGCTCCAGTGGCGCAATTGGTCAGCGCATGGTACTTATAAAACAGTATCTGTTGAGCAATGCCAAGGTTGTGAGTTCAAGCCTCACCTGGAGCATCTTTGAATACTTTTTTTTTTCTTTTCTTATGTCATTAGTCATTGATTATAAACTGCTACCTTAATATTTAATATGATATTACAAAGTATGGAAGAAAGAAAGAAAAAACACAAACATGATAGTGCATTTAAGTTGTCAGCACACATCTGCTTTGGTTCAAATGCACTGCATGTCTTCCTTCAGTCAGCCAACAAAACAGCAATGGAAAAGATTAACATACTGTTGGTAAAGCAGTTGCATCAAATTGATTTTCTGCAATATAGCATGATAATCCATACTGACAGCTCTGGATAGTACCAGCACATTTCTTGCTGGACTTAGTAATGCAAAGAACACAGTAAACAGCTTCAATTTTTTTCAAAAATAAATTATTGACTATTAAAACCCTATCAGTCTTAAATAAGGACATCAGTAAGCAACACTGGCATAATGGATAAGGCACTGTTCTCCTAAGCCAGTGATTGTGGGTTTAAGTCCCGTCTGAGTTGGAAGTTATTTACAGCAAGTGTCTCATCACTAGAGTTGATATTTTATCCTTGCTTCAACTGTAAAACAGTCTTGCAGTGTTTAGCTTGTAAAAAATGACCACAGAAGCTAAAATATGACATTTATTATGATAACATTGTTGTTGTTTTTTTTTTAACATTTTCTATCACCGTGGACAGCTTATTTAAGTACCATCTGGCATGCATGTTCCTTAGTTGCTCATCATTCATCACCAAAAATGATTTTCTTTTTCAATTCTTATGACTGTACTGATTGCATTGAATAAAATCCACATCTAGCATAACCAATCAATGTTGCAAAGCGCTCCAGTGGCGCAATTGGTCAGCACGCGGTACTTATAAGACAGTATCTGTTGAGCAATGCCGAGGTTGTGAGTTCAAGCCTCACCTGGAGCATCTTTGTATACAGTTTTTTTTTCCTTTTCTTATGTCATTAGTCATTGATTATAAACTGGTAGCCTTAATATTTAATATGATATTACAAAGGATGGAAGAAAGAAAGAAAACACACAAACATGATTGTGCATTTAAGTTGTCAGCACACATCTGCTTTGGTTCAAATGCACTGCATATCTTCCTTCAGTCAGCCAACAAAACAGCAATGGAAAAGATTAACATACTGTTGGTAAAGCAGTTGCATCAAATTGATTTTCTGCAATATAGCATGATAATCCATACTGACAGCTCTGGATAGAACCAGCACATTTCTTGCTGGACTTGGTAATGCAAAGAACACAGTAAACAGATTCAATTTTTTTTTAAAAATAAATAATTGACTATTAAAACCCTATCAGTCTTAAATAAGGACATCAGTAAGCAACACTGGCATAATGGATAAGGCACTGTTCTCCTAAGCCAGTGGTTGTGGGTTTAAGTCCCGTCTGAGTTGGAAGTCATTACAGCAAGTGTCTCATCACTAGAGTTGATATTTTATCCTTGCTTCAACTGTAAAACAGTCTTGCAGTGTTTAGCTTGTAAAAAATGACCACAGAAGCTAAAATATGACATTAATTATGATAACATTGTTGTTGTTGTTGTTGTTGTTGTTTAAACCTTTTCTATCACAGTGGACAGCTTATTCAAATGCCATCTGGCATGCATGTTCCTTTGTTGCTCATCATTCATCACCAAAAATGATTTTCTTTTTCAATTCTTAAGACTGTACTGATTGTATTGAATAAAATCCACATCTAGCATAACCAAATAATGCTGCAAAGTGCTCCAGTGGCACAATTAGTCAGCACACGGTACTTATAAGACAGTATCTGTTGAGCAATGCCGAGGTTGTGAGTTCAAGCCTCACCTGGAGCATCTTTGTATACTGTTTTTTTTTCCTTTTCTTATGTCATAAGTCATTGATTATAAACTGCTGCCTTAATATTTAATATGATATTACAAAGGATGGAAGAAAGAAAGAAAAAACACAAACATGATTGTGCATTTAAGTTGTCAGCACACATCTGCTTTGGTTCAAATGCACTGCATATCTTCCTTCAGTCAGCCAACAAAACAGCAATGGAAAAGATTAACATACTGTTGGTAAAGCAGTTGCATCATATTGATTTTCTGCAATATAGCATGATAATCCATACTGACAGCTCTGGATAGTACCAGCACATTTCTTGCTTGACTTGGTAATGCAAAGAACACAGTAAACAGCTTCACTTTTTCCTCAAAAATAAATAATTGACTATTAAAAACCTAACAGTCTTAAATAAGAACATCAGTAAGCACCACTGGCATAATGGATAAGTCACTGCCCTCCTAAGCCAGGGGGTCCAAGTCCCATATGGGGTGGAAGTCACTACAGCAAGTGTCTCATCACTAGAGTTGATATTTTATCCTTGCATCAACTGTAAAACAGTCTTGCAGTGTTTAGCTTGTAAAAAATGACCACAGAAGCTAAAATATGACATTAATTATGATAACATTGTTGTTGTTGTTGTTGTTGTTGTTTTTTAAACCTTTTCTATCACCGTGGACAGCTTATTCAAGTGCCATCTAGCATGCATGTTCCTTTGTTGCTCATCATTCATCACCAAAAATGATTTTCTTTTTCAATTCTTATGACTGTACTGATTGTATTAAATAAAATCCACATCTAGCATAACCAGCCAATGCTGCAAAGTGCTCCAGTGGCGCAATTGGTCAGCGCATGGTACTTATAAAACAGTATCTGTTGAGCAATGCCAAGGTTGTGAGTTCAAGCCTCATCTGGAGCATCTTTGAATACTTTTTTTTTCCTTTTCTTATGTCATTAGTCATTGATTATAAACTGCTACCTTAATATTTAATATGATATTACAAAGTATGGAAGAAAGAAAGAAAAAACACAAACATGATAGTGCATTTAAGTTGTCAGCACACATCTGCTTTGGTTCAAATGCACTGCATATCTTCCTTCAGTCAGCCAACAAAACAGCAATGGAAAAGATTAACATACTGTTGGTAAAGCAGTTGCATCAAATTGATTTTCTGCAATATAGCATGATAATCCATACTGACCGCTCTGGATAGTACCAGCACATTTCTTGCTGGACTTGGTAATGCAAAGAACACAGTAAACAGCTTCAATTTTTTTCAAAAATAAATAATTGACTATTAAAACCCTATCAGTCTTAAATAAGGACATCAGTAAGCAACACTGGCATAATGGATAAGGCACTGTTCTCCTAAGCCAGTGGTTGTAAGTTCAAGTCTGTCTGAGATGGAAGTCATTACAGCAAGTGTCTCATCACTAGAGTTGATATTTTATCCTTGCTTCAACAGTAAAACAGTCTTGCAGTATTTAGCTTGTAAAAAATGACCACAGAAGCTAAAATATGACATTAATTATGATAACATTGTTGTTGTTGTTTTTTAAACCTTTTCTATCACCGTGGAGAGCTTATTCAAGTGCCATCTGGCATGCATGTTCCTTAGTTGCTCATCATTCATCACCAAAAATGATTTTCTTTTTCAATTCTTATGACTGTACTGATTGTATTAAATAAAATCCACATCTAGCATAACCAATCAATGCTGCAAAGTGCTCCAGTGGCGCAATTGGTCAGCGCATGGTGCTTGTAAGACAGTATCTGTTGAGCAATGCCGAGGTTGTGAGTTCAAGCCTCACCTGGAGCATCTTTGTATACTGTTTTTTTTTTCCTTTTCTTATGTCATTAGTCATTGATTATAAACTGCTACCTTAATATTTAATATTATATTACAAAGGATGGAAGAAAGAAAGAAAAAACACAAACATGATAGTGCATTTAAGTTGTCAGCACACATCTGCTTTGGTTCAAATGCACTGCATATCTTCCTTCAGTCAGCCAACAAAACAGCAATGGAAAAGATTAACATACTGTTGGTAAAGCAGTTGCATCAAATTGATTTTCTGCAATATAGCATGATAATCCATACTGACAGCTCTGGATAGTACCAGCACATTTCTTGCTGGACTTGGTAATGCAAAGAACACAGTAAACAGCTTCACTTTTTCCTCAAAAATAAATAATTGACTATTAAAAACCTATCAGTCTTAAATAAGAACATCAGTAAGCACCACTGGCATAATGGATAAGTCACTGCCCTCCTAAGCCAGGGGGTCCAAGTCCCATATGGGGTGGAAGTCATTACAGCAAGTGTCTCATCACTAGAGTTGATATTTTATCCTTGCTTCAACTGTAAAACAGTCTTGCAGTGTTTAGCTTGTAAAAAATGACCACAGAATCTAAAATATGACATTAATTATGATATCATTGTTGTTGTTGTTGTTTTTTAAACCTTTTCTATCACCGTGGACAGCTTATTCAAGTGCCATCTGGCATGCATGTTCCTTTGTTGCTCATCATTCATCACCAAAAATGATTTTCTTTTTCAATTCTTATGACTGTACTGATTGTATTGCATAAAATCCACATCTAGCATTACCAATCAATGCTGCAAAGTGCTCCAGTGGCGCAATTGGTCAGCGCGTGGTACTTATAAGACAGTATCTGTTGAGCAATGCTGAAGTTGTAAATTCAAACATCACCTGGAGCATTTTTGTATACTGTTTTTTTCCTTTTCTTATGTCATTAGTCATTGATTATAAACTGCTACCTTAATATTTAATATGATATTACAAAGGATGGAAGAAAGAAAGAAAAAACACAAACATGATTGTGCATTTAAGTTGTCAGCACACATCTGCTTTGGTTCAAATGCACTGCATATCTTCCTTCAGTCAGCCAACAAAACAGCAATGGAAAAGATTAACATACTGTTGGTAAAGCAGTTGCATCAAATTGATTTTCTGCAATATAGCATGATAATCCATACTGACAGCTCTGGATAGTACCAGCACATTTCTTGCTGGACTTGGTAATGCAAAGAACACAGTAAACAGCTTCACTTTTTCCTCAAAAATAAATAATTGACTATTAAAAACCTAACAGTCTTAAATTAGAACATCGGTAAGCACCACTGGCATAATGGATAAGTCACTGCCCTCCAAAGCAAGGGGGTCCAAGTCCCATATGGGGTGGAAGTCTTTACAGCAAGTGTCTCATCACTAGAGTTGATATTTTATCCTTGCATCAACTGTAAAACAGTCTTGCAGTGTTTAGCTTGTAAAAAATGACCACAGAAGCTAAAATATGACATTAATTATGATAACATTGTTGTTGTTGTTGTTGTTGTTGTTGTTGTTTTTTAAACCTTTTCTATCACCGTGGACAGCTTATTCAAGTGCCATCTGGCATGCATGTTCCTTTGTTGCTCATCATTCATCACCAAAAATGATTTTCTTTTTCAATTCTTATGACTGTACTGATTGTATTAAATAAAATCCACATCTAGCATAACCAGCCAATGCTGCAAAGTGCTCCAGTGGCGCAATTGGTCAGCGCATGGTACTTATAAAACAGTATCTGTTGAGCAATGCCAAGGTTGTGAGTTCAAGCCTCACCTGGAGCATCTTTGAATACTTTTTTTTTCCTTTTCTTATGTCATTAGTCATTGATTATAAACTGCTACCTTAATATTTAATATGATATTACAAAGTATGGAAGAAAGAAAGAAAAAACACAAACATGATAGTGCATTTAAGTTGTCAGCACACATCTGCTTTGGTTCAAATGCACTGCATATCTTCCTTCAGTCAGCCAACAAAACAGCAATGGAAAAGATTAACATACTGTTGGTAAAGCAGTTGCATTAAATTGATTTTCTGCAATATAGCATGATAATCCATACTGACAGCTCTGGATAGTACCAGCACATTTCTTGCTGGACTTGGTAATGCAAAGAACACAGTAAACAGCTTCAATTTTTTTCAAAAATAAATAATTGACTATTAAAACCCTATCAGTCTTAAATAAGGACATCAGTAAGCAACACTGGCATAATGGATAAGTCACTGCCCTCCTAAGCCAGGGGGTCCAAGTCCCATATGGGGTGGAAGTCATTACAGCAAGTGTCTCATCACTAGAGTTGATATTTTATCCTTGCTTCAACTGTAAAACAGTCTTGCAGTATTTAGCTTGTAAAAAATGACCACAGAAGCTAAAATATGACATTAATTATGATAACATTGTTGTTGTTGTTTTTTAAACCTTTTCTATCACCGTGGAGAGCTTATTCAAGTGCCATCTGGCATGCATGTTCCTTAGTTGCTCATCATTCATCACCAAAAATGATTTTCTTTTTCAATTCTTATGACTGTACTGATTGTATTAAATAAAATCCACATCTAGCATAACCAATCAATGCTGTAACGTGCTCCAGTGGCGCAATTGGTCAGCGCATGGTTCTTGTAAGACAGTATTTGTTGAGCAATGCCGAGGTTGTGAGTTCAAGCCTCACCTGGGGCATCTTTGTATACTGTTTTTTTTTCCTTTTCTTATGTCATTAGTCATTGATTATAAACTGCTACCTTAATATTTAATATTATATTACAAAGGATGGAAGAAAGAAAGAAAAAACACAAACATGATAGTGCATTTAAGTTGTCAGCACACATCTGCTTTGGTTCAAATGCACTGCATATCTTCCTTCAGTCAGCCAACAAAACAGCAATGGAAAAGATTAACATACTGTTGGTAAAGCAGTTGCATCAAATTGATTTTCTGCAATATAGCATGATAATCCATACTGACAGCTCTGGATAGTACCAGCACATTTCTTGCTGGACTTGGTAATGCAAAGAACACAGTAAACAGCTTCACTTTTTCCTCAAAAATAAATAATTGACTATTAAAAACCTATCAGTCTTAAATAAGAACATCAGTAAGCACCACTGGCATAATGGATAAGTCACTGCCCTCCTAAGCCAGGGGGTCCAAGTCCCATATGGGGTGGAAGTCATTACAGCAAGTGTCTCATCACTAGAGTTGATATTTTATCCTTGCTTCAACTGTAAAACAGTCTTGCAGTGTTTAGCTTGTAAAAAATGACCACAGAATCTAAAATATGACATTAATTATGATATCATTGTTGTTGTTGTTTTTTAAACCTTTTCTATCACCGTGGACAGCTTATTCAAGTGCCATCTGGCATGCATGTTCCTTTGTTGCTCATCATTCATCACCAAAAATGATTTTCTTTTTCAATTCTTATGACTGTACTGATTGTATTGAATAAAATCCACATCTAGCATAACCAATCAATGCTGCAAAGTGCTCCAGTGGCGCAATTGGTCAGCGCGTGGTACTTATAAGACAGTATCTGTTGAGCAATGCTGAAGTTGTAAATTCAAACATCACCTGGAGCATTTTTGTATACTGTTTTTTTCCTTTTCTTATGTCATTAGTCATTGATTATAAACTGCTACCTTAATATTTAATATGATATTACAAAGGATGGAAGAAAGAAAGAAAAAACACAAACATGATTGTGCATTTAAGTTGTCAGCACACATCTGCTTTGGTTCAAATGCACTGCATATCTTCCTTCAGTCAGCCAACAAAACAGCAATGGAAAAGATTAACATACTGTTGGTAAAGCAGTTGCATCAAATTGATTTTCTGC
The DNA here is from genome assembly GCF_028390025.1 of Pseudophryne corroboree. Lineage (NCBI taxonomy): Eukaryota > Metazoa > Chordata > Amphibia > Anura > Myobatrachidae > Pseudophryne > Pseudophryne corroboree. The sequence continues at coordinate 65,990 of NW_026968003.1, read as the reverse complement.
AATATAGCATGATAATCCATACTGACAGCTCTGGATAGTACCAGCACATTTCTTGCTGGACTTGGTAATGCAAAGAACACAGTAAACAGCTTCACTTTTTCCTCAAAAATAAATAATTGACTATTAAAAACCTAACAGTCTTAAATAAGAACATCAGTAAGCACCACTGGCATAATGGATAAGTCACTGCCCTCCTAAGCCAGGGGGTCCAAGTCCCATATGGGGTGGAAGTCATTACAGCAAGTGTCTCATCACCAGAGTTGATATTGTATCCTTGCTTCAACTGTAAAACAGTCTTGCAGTGTTTAGCTTGTAAAAAATGACCACAGAAGCTAAAATATGACATTAATTATGATAACATTGTTGTTGTTGTTGTTTTTTAAACCTTTTCTATCACCGTGGACAGCTTATTCAAGTGCCATCTGGCATGCATGTTCCTTTGTTGCTCATCATTCATCACCAAAAATGATTTTCTTTTTCAATTCTTATGACTGTACTTATTGTATTGAATAAAATCCACATCTAACATAACCAATAAATGCTGCAAAGTGATCCAGTGGTGCAATTGGTCAGCGCGCGGTAATTATAACACAGTATCTGTTGAGCAATGCCGAGCTTGTGAGTTCAAGCCTCACCTGAAGCATCTTTGTACACAGTTTTTTTTCCTTTTCTTATGTCATTAGTCATTGATTATAAACTGCTACCTTAATATTTAATATGATATTACAAAGGACGAAAGAAAGAAAGAAAAAACACAAACATGATTGTGCATTTAAGTTGTCAGCACACATCTGCTTTGGTTCAAATGCACTGCATATCTTCCTTCAGTCAGCCAACAAAACAGCAATGGAAAAGATTAACATACTGTTGGTAAAGCAGTTGCATCAAATTGATTTTCTGCAATATAGCATGATAATCCATACTGACAGCTCTGGATAGTACCAGCACATTTCTCGCAGGAATTGGTAATGCAAAGAACACAGTAAACAGCTTCACTTTTTCCTCAAAAATAAATAATTGACTATTAAAAACCTAACAGTCTTAAATAAGAACATCAGTAAGCACCACTGGCATAATGGATAAGTCACTGCCCTCCTAAGCCAGGGGGTCCAAGTCCCATATGGGGTGGAAGTCATTACAGCAAGTGTCTCATCACTAGAGTTGATATTGTATCCTTGCTTCAACTGTAAAACAGTCTTGCAGTGTTTAGCTTGTAAAAAATGACCACAGAAGCTAAAATATGACATTAATTATGATAACATTGTTGTTGTTGTTGTTTTTTAAACCTTTTCTATCACCGTGGACAGCTTATTCAAGTGCCATCTGGCATGCATGTTCCTTTGTTGCTCATCATTCATCACCAAAAATGATTTTCTTTTTCAATTCTTATGACTGTACTGATTGTATTGCATAAAATAAACATCTAGCATAACCAATCAATGCTGCAAAGTGCTCCAGTGGCGCAATTGGTCAGCGCGTGGTACTAATAAGACAGTATCTGTTGAGCAATGCTGAAGTTGTGAGTTCAAACCTCGCCTGCAGCATTTTTGTATACTGTTTTTTTCCTTTTCTTATGTCATTAGTCATTGATTATAAACTGCTACCTTAATATTTAATATGATATTACAAAGGACGAAAGAAAGAAAGAAAAAACACAAACATGATTGTGCATTTAAGTTGTCAGCACACATCTGCTTTGGTTCAAATGCACTGCATATCTTCCTTCAGTCAGCCAACAAAACAGCAATGGAAAAGATTAACATACTGTTGGTAAAGCAGTTGCATCAAATTGATTTTCTGCAATATAGCATGATAATCCATACTGACAGCTCTGGATAGTACCAGCACATTTCTTGCAGGACTTGGTAATGCAAAGAACACAGTAAACAGCTTCACTTTTTCCTCAAAAATAAATAATTGACTATTAAAAACCTAACAGTCTTAAATAAGAACATCAGTAAGCACCACTGGCATAATGGATAAGTCACTGCCCTCCTAAGCCAGGGGGTCCAAGTCCCATATGGGGTGGAAGTCATTACAGCAAGTGTCTCATCACTAGAGTTGATATTTTATCCTTGCTTCAACTGTAAAACAGTCTTGCAGTGTTTAGCTTGTAAAAAATGACCACAGAAGCTAAAATATGACATTAATTATGATAACATTGTTGTTGTTGTTGTTGTTGTTTTTTAAACCTTTTCTATCACCGTGGACAGCTTATTCAAGTGCCATCTGGCATGCATGTTCCTTTGTTGCTCATCATTCATCACCAAAAATGATTTTCTTTTTCAATTCTTATGACTGTACTGATTGTATTGCATAAAATCCACATCTAGCATAACCAATCAATACTGCAAAGTGCTCCAGTGGCGCAATTGGTCAGCGCGTGGTACTTATAAGACAGTATCTGTTGAGCAATGCTGAAGTTGTGAGTTCAAACCTTGCCTGCAGCATTTTTATATACTGTTTTTTTCCTTTTCTTATGTCATTAGTCATTGATTATAAACTGCTACCTTAATATCTAATATGATATTACAAAGGATGGAAGAAAGAAAGAAAAAACACAAACATGATTGTGCATTTAAGTTGTCAGCACACATCTGCTTTGGTTCAAATGCAATGCATATCTTCCTTCAGTCAGCCAACAAAACAGCAATGGAAAAGATTAACATACTGTTGGTAAAGCAGTTGCATCAAATTGATTTTCTGCAATATAGCATGATAATCCATACTGACAGCTCTGGATAGTACCAGCACATTTCTTGCTGGACTTGGTAATGCAAAGAACACAGTAAACAGCTTCACTTTTTCCTCAAAAATAAATAATTGACTATTAAAAACCTAACAGTCTTAAATAAGAACATCAGTAAGCACCACTGGCAAAATGGATAAGTCACTGCCCTCCTAAAACAGGGGGTCCAAGTTCCATATGGGGTGGAAGTCATTACAGCAAGTGTCTCATCACTAGAGTTGATATTTTATCCTTGCTTCAACTGTAAAACAGTCTTGCAGTGTTTAGCTTGCAAAAAATGACCACAGAAGCTAAAATATGACATTTATTATGATAACATTGTTGTTGTTTTTTTTAAACATTTTCTATCACCGTGGACAGCTTATTTAAGTACCATCTGGCAAGCATGTTCCTTTGTTGCTCATCATTCATCACCAAAAATGATTTTCTTTTTTAATTCTTATGACTGTACTGATTGCATTGTATAAAATCCACATCTAGCATAACCAAACAATGCTGCAAAGTGCTCCAGTGGCGCAATTGGTCAGCGCGCGGTAGTTATAAGACAGTATCTGTTTAGCTATGCCGAGGATGTGAGTTCAAGCCTCACCTGGAACATCTTTGTATACTGTTTTTTTTCCTTTTCTTATGTCATTAGTCATTGATTATAAACTGCTACCTTAATATTTAATATGATATTACAAAGGACGAAAGAAAGTAAGAAAAAACACAAACATGATTGTGCATTTAAGTTGTCAGCACACATCTGCTTTGGTTCAAATGCACTGCATATCTTCCTTCAGTCAGCCAACAAAACAGCAATGGAAAAGATTAACATACTGTTGGTAAAGCAGTTGCATCAAATTGATTTTCTGCAATATAGCATGATAATCCATACTGACAGCTCTGGATAGAACCAGCACATTTCTTGCTGGACTTTATAATGCAAAGAACACAGTAAACAGCTTCACTTTTTCCTCAAAAATAAATAATTGACTATTAAAAACCTAACAGTCTAAAATAAGAACATCAGTAAGCACCACTGGCATAATGGATAAGTCACTGCCCTCCTAAGCCAGGGGGTCCAAGTCCCATATGGGGTGGAAGTCATTACAGCAAGTGTCTGATCACTAGAGTTGATATTTTATCCTTGCTTCAACTGTAAAACAGTCTTGCAGTGTTTAGCTTGTAAAAAATGACCACAGAAGCTAAAATATGACATTAATTATGATAACATTGTTGTTGTTGTTTTTTAAACCTTTTCTATCACCGTGGACAGCTTATTCAAGTGTCATCTGTCATGCATGTTCCTTTGTTCCTCATCATTCATCACCAAAAATGATTTTCTTTTTTAATTCTTATGACTGTACTGATTGTATTGCATAAAATCCACATCTAGCATAACCAATCAATGCTGCAAAGTGCTCCAGTGGCGCAATTGGTCAGCGCGTGGTACTTATAAGATAGTATCTGTTGAGCAATGCTGAAGTTGTGAGTTCAAACCTTACCTGGAGCATTTTTGTATACTGTTTTTTTCCTTTTCTTATGTCATTAGTCATTGATTATAAACTGCTACCTTAATATTTAATATGATATTACAAAGGGTGGAAGAAAGAAAGAAAAAACACAAACATGATTGTGCATTTAAGTTGTCAGCACACATCTGCTTTGGTTCAAATGCACTGCATATCTTCCTTCAGTCAGCCAACAAAACAGCAATGGAAAAGATTAACATACTGTTGGTAAAGCAGTTGCATCAAATTGATTTTCTGCAATATAGCATGATAATCCATACTGACAGCTCTGGATAGTACCAGCACATTTCTTGCTGGACTTGGTAATGCAAAGAACACAGTAAACAGCTTCACTTTTTCCTCAAAAATAAATAATTGACTATTAAAAACCTAACAGTCTTAAATAAGAACATCAGTAAGCACCACTGGCATAATGGATAAGTCACTGCCCTCCTAAGCCAGGGGGTCCAAGTCCCATATGGGGTGGAAGTCATTACAGCAAGTGTCTCATCACCAGAGTTGATATTGTATCCTTGCTTCAACTGTAAAACAGTCTTGCAGTGTTTAGCTTGTAAAAAATGACCACAGAAGCTAAAATATGACATTAATTATGATAACATTGTTGTTGTTGTTGTTGTTGTTTTTTAAACCTTTTCTATCACCGTGGACAGCTTATTCAAGTGCCATCTGGCATGCATGTTCCTTTGTTGCTCATCATTCATCACCAAAAATGATTTTCTTTTTCAATTCTTATGACTGTACTGATTGTATTGAATAAAATCCACATCTAACATAACCAACAAATGCTGCAAAGTGATCCAGTGGTGCAATTGGTCAGCGCGCGGTAATTATAACACAGTATCTGTTGAGCAATGCCGAGCTTGTGAGTTCAAGCCTCACCTGAAGCATCTTTGTACACAGTTTTTTTTTCCTTTTCTTATGTCATTAGTCATTGATTATAAACTGCTACCTTAATATTTAATATGATATTACAAAGGACGAAAGAAAGAAAGAAAAAACACAAACATGATTGTGCATTTAAGTTGTCAGCACACATCTGCTTTGGTTCAAATGCACTGCATATCTTCCTTCAGTCAGCCAACAAAACAGCAATGGAAAAGATTAACATACTGTTGGTAAAGCAGTTGCATCAAATTGATTTTCTGCAATATAGCATGATAATCCATACTGACAGCTCTGGATAGTACCAGCACATTTCTCGCAGGACTTGGTAATGCAAAGAACACAGTAAACAGCTTCACTTTTTCCTCAAAAATAAATAATTGACTATTAAAAACCCAACAGTCTTAAATTAGAACATCAGTAAGCACCACTGGCATAATGGATAAGTCACTGCCCTCCTAAGCCAGGGGGTCCAAGTCCCATATTGGGTGGAAGTCATTACAGCAAGTGTCTCATCACTAGAGTTGATATTTTATCCTTGCTTCAACTGTAAAACAGTCTTGCAGTGTTTAGCTTGTAAAAAATGACCACAGAAGCTAAAATATGACATTAATTATGATAACATTGTTGTTGTTGTTGTTGTTGTTGTTGTTGTTGTTTTTTAAACCTTTTCTATCACCGTGGACAGCTTATTCAAGTGTCATCTGTCATGCATGTTCCTTTGTTCCTCATCATTCATCACCAAAAATGATTTTCTTTTTTAATTCTTATGACTGTACTGATTGTATTGCATAAAATCCACATCTAGCATAACCAATCAATGCTGCAAAGTGCTCCAGTGGCGCAATTGGTCAGCGCGTGGTACTTATAAGATAGTATCTGTTGAGCAATGCTGAAGTTGTGAGTTCAAACCTTACCTGGAGCATTTTTGTATACTGTTTTTTTCCTTTTCTTATGTCATTAGTCATTGATTATAAACTGCTACCTTAATATTTAATATGATATTACAAAGGGTGGAAGAAAGAAAGAAAAAACACAAACATGATTGTGCATTTAAGTTGTCAGCACACATCTGCTTTGGTTCAAATGCACTGCATATCTTCCTTCAGTCAGCCAACAAAACAGCAATGGAAAAGATTAACATACTGTTGGTAAAGCAGTTGCATCAAATTGATTTTCTGCAATATAGCATGATAATCCATACTGACAGCTCTGGATAGTACCAGCACATTTCTTGCTGGACTTGGTAATGCAAAGAACACAGTAAACAGCTTCACTTTTTCCTCAAAAATAAATAATTGACTATTAAAAACCTAACAGTCTTAAATAAGAACATCAGTAAGCACCACTGGCATAATGGATAAGTCACTGCCCTCCTAAGCCAGGGGGTCCAAGTCCCATATGGGGTGGAAGTCATTACAGCAAGTGTCTCATCACCAGAGTTGATATTGTATCCTTGCTTCAACTGTAAAACAGTCTTGCAGTGTTTAGCTTGTAAAAAATGACCACAGAAGCTAAAATATGACATTAATTATGATAACATTGTTGTTGTTGTTGTTTTTTAAACCTTTTCTATCACCGTGGACAGCTTATTCAAGTGCCATCTGGCATGCATGTTCCTTTGTTGCTCATCATTCATCACCAAAAATGATTTTCTTTTTCAATTCTTATGACTGTACTGATTGTATTGAATAAAATCCTCATCTAACATAACCAACAAATGCTGCAAAGTGATCCAGTGGTGCAATTGGTCAGCGCGCGGTAATTATAACACAGTATCTGTTGAGCAATGCCGAGCTTGTGAGTTCAAGCCTCACCTGAAGCATCTTTGTACACAGTTTTTTTTTCCTTTTCTTATGTCATTAGTCATTGATTATAAACTGCTACCTTAATATTTAATATGATATTACAAAGGACGAAAGAAAGAAAGAAAAAACACAAACATGATTGTGCATTTAAGTTGTCAGCACACATCTGCTTTGGTTCAAATGCACTGCATATCTTCCTTCAGTCAGCCAACAAAACAGCAATGGAAAAGATTAACATACTGTTGGTAAAGCAGTTGCATCAAATTGATTTTCTGCAATATAGCATGATAATCCATACTGACAGCTCTGGATAGTACCAGCACATTTCTCGCAGGACTTGGTAATGCAAAGAACACAGTAAACAGCTTCACTTTTTCCTCAAAAATAAATAATTGACTATTAAAAACCCAACAGTCTTAAATTAGAACATCAGTAAGCACCACTGGCATAATGGATAAGTCACTGCCCTCCTAAGCCAGGGGGTCCGAGTCCCATATGGGGTGGAAGTCATTACAGCAAGTGTCTCATCACTAGAGTTGATATTTTATCCTTGCTTCAACTGTAAAACAGTCTTGCAGTGTTTAGCTTGTAAAAAATGACCACAGAAGCTAAAATATGACATTAATTATGATAACATTGTTGTTGTTGTTGTTGTTGTTTTTTAAACCTTTTCTATCACCGTGGACAGCTTATTCAAGTGCCATCTGGCATGCATGTTCCTTTGTTGCTCATCATTCATCACCAAAAATGATTTTCTTTTTCAATTCTTATGACTGTACTGATTGTATTGCATAAAATAAACATCTAGCATAACCAATCAATGCTGCAAAGTGCTCCAGTGGCGCAATTGGTCAGCGCGTGGTACTAATAAAACAGTATCTGTTGAGCAATGCTGAAGTTGTGAGTTCAAACCTCGCCTGCAGCATTTTTGTATACTGTTTTTTTCCTTTTCTTATGTCATTAGTCATTGATTATAAACTGCTACCTTAATATTTAATATGATATTACAAAGGACGAAAGAAAGAAAGAAAAAACACAAACATGATTGTGCATTTAAGTTGTCAGCACACATCTGCTTTGGTTCAAATGCACTGCATATCTTCCTTCAGTCAGCCAACAAAACAGCAATGGAAAAGATTAACATACTGTTGGTAAAGCAGTTGCATCAAATTGATTTTCTGCAATATAGCATGATAATCCATACTGACAGCTCTGGATAGTACCAGCACATTTCTTGCAGGAATTGGTAATGCAAAGAACACAGTAAACAGCTTCACTTTTTCCTCAAAAATAAATAATTGACTATTAAAAACCTAACAGTCTTAAATAAGAACATCAGTAAGCACCACTGGCATAATGGATAAGTCACTGCCCTCCTAAGCCAGGGGGTCCAAGTCCCATATGGGGTGGAAGTCATTACAGCAAGTGTCTCATCACTAGAGTTGATATTTTATCCTTGCTTCAACTGTAAAACAGTCTTGCAGTGTTTAGCTTGTAAAAAATGACCACAGAAGCTAAAATATGACATTAATTATGATAACATTGTTGTTGTTGTTGTTGTTGTTGTTTTTTAAATCTTTTCTATCACCGTGGACAGCTTATTCAAGTGCCATCTGGCATGCATGTTCCTTTGTTGCTCATCATTCATCACCAAAAATGATTTTCTTTTTCAATTCTTATGACTGTACTGATTGTATTGCATAAAATCCACATCTAGCATAACCAATCAATACTGCAAAGTGCTCCAGTGGCGCAATTGGTCAGCGCGCGGTACTTATAAGACAGTATCTGTTGAGCAATGCTGAAGTTGTGAGTTCAAACCTTGCCTGCAGCATTTTTATATACTGTTTTTTTCCTTTTCTTATGTCATTAGTCATTGATTATAAACTGCTACCTTAATATCTAATATGATATTACAAAGGATGGAAGAAAGAAAGAAAAAACACAAACATGATTGTGCATTTAAGTTGTCAGCACACATCTGCTTTGGTTCAAATGCAATGCATATCTTCCTTCAGTCAGCCAACAAAACAGCAATGGAAAAGATTAACATACTGTTGGTAAAGCAGTTGCATCAAATTGATTTTCTGCAATATAGCATGATAATCCATACTGACAGCTCTTGATAGTACCAGCACATTTCTTCCTGGACTTGGTAATGCAAAGAACACAGTAAACAGCTTCCCTTTTTCCTCAAAAATAAATAATTGACTATTAAAAACCTAACAGTCTTAAATAAGAACATCAGTAAGCACCACTGGCAAAATGGATAAGTCACTGCCCTCCTAAGACAGGGGGTCCAAGTTCCATATGGGGTGGAAGTCATTACAGCAAGTGTCTCATCACTAGAGTTGATATTTTATCCTTGCTTCAACTGTAAAACAGTCTTGCAGTGTTTAGCTTGCAAAAAATGACCACAGAAGCTAAAATATGACATTTATTATGATAACATTGTTGTTGTTTTTTTTAAACATTTTCTATCACCGTGGACAGCTTATTTAAGTACCATCTGGCAAGCATGTTCCTTTGTTGCTCATCATTCATCACCAAAAATGATTTTCTTTTTCAATTCTTATGACTGTACTGATTGCATTGTATAAAATCCACATCTAGCATAACCAAACAATGCTGCAAAGTGCTCCAGAGGCGCAATTGGTCAGCGCGCGGTAGTTATAAGACAGTATCTGTTTAGCTATGCCGAGAATGTGAGTTCAAGCCTCACCTGGAACATCTTTGTATACTGTTTTTTTTCCTTTTCTTATGTCATTAGTCATTGATTATAAACTGCTTCCTTAATATTTAATATGATATTACAGAGGATGGAAGAAAGAAAGAAAAAACAAACACAAACATGATTGTGCATTTAACTTGTCAGCACACATCTGCTTTGGTTCAAATGCACTGCATATCTTCCTTCAGTCAGCCAACAAAACAGCAATGGAAAAGATTAACATACTGTTGGTAAAGCAGTTGCATCAAATTGATTTTCTGCAATATAGCATGATAATCCATACTGACAGCTCTGGATAGTACCAGCACATTTCTTGCTGGACTTGGTAATGCAAAGAACACAGTAAACAGCTTCACTTTTTCCTCAAAAATAAATTATTGACTATTAAAAACCTAACAGTCTTAAATAAGAACATCAGTAAGCACCACTGGCATAATGGATAAGTCACTGCCCTCCTAAGCCAGGGGGTCCAAGTCCCATATGGGGTGGAAGTCATTACAGCAAGTGTCTCATCACTAGAGTTGATATTTTATCCTTGCTTCAACTGTAAAACAGTCTTGCAGTGTTTAGCTTGTAAAAAATGACCACAGAAGCTAAAATATGACATTAATTATGATAACATTGTTGTTGTTGTTGTTGTTGTTTTTTAAACCTTTTCTATCACCGTGGACAGCTTATTCAAGTGCCATCTGGCATGCATGTTCCTTTGTTCCTCATCATTCATCACCAAAAATGATTTTCTTTTTCAATTCTTATGACTGTACTGATTGTATTGCATAAAATCCACATCTAGCATAACCAATCAATGCTGCAAAGTGCTCCAGTGGCGCAATTGGTCAGCGCGTGGTACTTATAAGACAGTATCTGTTGAGCAATGCTAAAGTTGTGAGTTCAAACCTCGCCTGCAGCATTTTTGTATACTGTTTTTTTCCTTTTCTTATGTCATTAGTCATTGATTATAAACTGCTACCTTAATATCTAATATGATATTACAAAGGATGGAAGAAAGAAAGAAAAAACACAAACATGATTGTGCATTTAAGTTGTCAGCACACATCTGCTTTGGTTCAAATGCAATGCATATCTTCCTTCAGTCAGCCAACAAAACAGCAATGGAAAAGATTAACATACTGTTGGTAAAGCAGTTGCATCAAATTGATTTTCTGCAATATAGCATGATAATCCATACTGACAGCTCTGGATAGTACCAGCACATTTCTTGCTGGACTTGGTAATGCAAAGAACACAGTAAACAGCTTCCCTTTTTCCTCAAAAATAAATAATTGACTATTAAAAACCTAACAGTCTTAAATAAGAACATCAGTAAGCACCACTGGCAAAATGGATAAGTCACTGCCCTCCTAAGACAGGGGGTCCAAGTTCCATATGGGGTGGAAGTCATTACAGCAAGTGTCTCATCACTAGAGTTGATATTTTATCCTTGCTTCAACTGTAAAACAGTCTTGCAGTGTTTAGCTTGCAAAAAATGACCACAGAAGCTAAAATATGACATTTATTATGATAACATTGTTGTTGTTTTTTTTAAACATTTTCTATCACCGTGGACAGCTTATTTAAGTACCATCTGGCAAGCATGTTCCTTTGTTGCTCATCATTCATCACCAAAAATGATTTTCTTTTTCAATTCTTATGACTGTACTGATTGCATTGTATAAAATCCACATCTAGCATAACCAAACAATGCTGCAAAGTGCTCCAGTGGCGCAATTGGTCAGCGCGCGGTAGTTATAAGACAGTATCTGTTTAGCTATGCCGAGAATGTGAGTTCAAGCCTCACCTGGAACATCTTTGTATACTGTTTTTTTTCCTTTTCTTATGTCATTAGTCATTGATTATAAACTGCTTCCTTAATATTTAATATGATATTACAGAGGATGGAAGAAAGAAAGAAAAAACAAACACAAACATGATTGTGCATTTAACTTGTCAGCACACATCTGCTTTGGTTCAAATGCACTGCATATCTTCCTTCAGTCAGCCAACAAAACAGCAATGGAAAAGATTAACATACTGTTGGTAAAGCAGTTGCATCAAATTGATTTTCTGCAATATAGCATGATAATCCATACTGACAGCTCTGGATAGTACCAGCACATTTCTTGCAGGACTTGGTAATGCAAAGAACACAGTAAACAGCTTCACTTTTTCCTCAAAAATAAATTATTGACTATTAAAAACCTAACAGTCTTAAATAAGAACATCAGTAAGCACCACTGGCATAATGGATAAGTCACTGCCCTCCTAAGCCAGGGGGTCCAAGTCCCATATGGGGTGGAAGTCATTACAGCAAGTGTCTCATCACTAGAGTTGATATTTTATCCTTGCTTCAACTGTAAAACAGTCTTGCAGTGTTTAGCTTGTAAAAAATGACCACAGAAGCTAAAATATGACATTAATTAAGATAACATTGTTGTTGTTGTTGTTTTTTAAACCTTTTCTATCACCGTGGACAGCTTATTCAAGTGCCATCTGGCATGCATGTTCCTTTGTTCCTCATCATTTATCACCAAAAATGATTTTCTTTTTCAATTCTTATGACTGTACTGATTGTATTGCATAAAATCCACATCTAGCATAACTAATCAATGCTGCAAAGTGCTCCAGTGGCGCAATTGGTCAACGCGTGGTACTTATAAGACAGTATCTGTTGAGCAATGCTAAAGTTGTGAGTTCAAACCTCGCCTGCAGCATTTTTGTATACTGTTTTTTTCCTTTTCTTATGTCATTAGTCATTGATTATAAACTGCTACCTTAATATCTAATATGATATTACAAAGGATGGAAGAAAGAAAGAAAAAACACAAACATGATTGTGCATTTAAGTTGTCAGCACACATCTGCTTTGGTTCAAATGCAATGCATATCTTCCTTCAGTCAGCCAACAAAACAGCAATGGAAAAGATTAACATACTGTTGGTAAAGCAGTTGCATCAAATTGATTTTCTGCAATATAGCATGATAATCCATACTGACAGCTCTGGATAGTACCAGCACATTTCTTGCTGGACTTGGTAATGCAAAGAACACAGTAAACAGCTTCACTTTTTCCTCAAAAATAAATAATTGACTATTAAAAACCTAACAGTCTTAAATAAGAACATCAGTAAGCACCACTGGCATAATGGATAAGTCACTGCCCTCCTAAGACAGGGGGTCCAAGTTCCATATGGGGTGGAAGTCATTACAGCAAGTGTCTCATCACTAGAGTTGATATTTTATCCTTGCTTCAACTGTAAAACAGTCTTGCAGTGTTTAGCTTGCAAAAAATGACCACAGAAGCTAAAATATGACATTTATTATGATAACATTGTTGTTGTTTTTTTTAAACATTTTCTATCACCGTGGACAGCTTATTTAAGTACCATCTGGCAAGCATGTTCCTTTGTTGCTCATCATTCATCACTAAAAATGATTTTCTTTTTCAATTCTTATGACTGTACTGATTGTATTGCATAAAATCCACATCTAGCATAACCAATCAATGCTGCAAAGTGCTCCAGTGGCGCAATTGGTCAGCGCGTGGTACTTATAAGATAGTATCTGTTGAGCAATGCTGAAGTTGTGAGTTCAAACCTTGCCTTGAGCATTTTTGTATACTGTTTTTTTCCTTTTCATATGTCATTAGTCATTGATTATAAACTGCTACCTTAATATTTAATATGATATTACAAAGGGTGGAAGAAAGAAAGAAAAAACACAAACATGATTGTGCATTTAAGTTGTCAGCACACATCTGCTTTGGTTCAAATGCAATGCATGTCTTCCTTCAGTCAGCCAACAAAACAGCAATGGAAAAGATTAACATACTGTTGGTAAAGCAGTTGCATCAAATTGATTTTCTGCAATATAGCATGATAATCCATACTGACAGCTCTGGATAGTACCAGCACATTTCTTGCTGGACTTGGTAATGCAAAGAACACAGTAAACAGCTTCCCTTTTTCCTCAAAAATAAATAATTGACTATTAAAAACCTAACAGTCTTAAATAAGAACATCAGTAAGCACCACTGGCAAAATGGATAAGTCACTGCCCTCCTAAGACAGGGGGTCCAAGTCCCATATGGGGTGGAAGTCATTACAGCAAGTGTCTCATCACCAGAGTTGATATTGTATCCTTGCTTCAACTGTAAAACAGTCTTGCAGTGTTAAGCTTGTAAAAAATGACCACAGAAGCTAAAATATGACATTAATTATGATAACATTGTTGTTGTTGTTTTTTTAAACCTTTTCTATCACCGTGGACAGCTTATTCAAGTGCCATCTGGCATGCATGTTCCTTTGTTGCTCATCATTCATCACCAAAAATGATTTTCTTTTTCAATTCTTATGACTGTACTGATTGTATTGAATAAAATCCACATCTAACATAACCAATAAATGCTGCAAAGTGATCCAGTGGTGCAATTGGTCAGCGCGCGGTAATTATAACACAGTATCTGTTGAGCAATGCCGAGCTTGTGAGTTCATTCCTCACCTGAAGCATCTTTGTACACAGTTTTTTTTTCCTTTTCTTATGTCATTAGTCATTGATTATAAACTGCTACCTTAATATTTAATATGATATTACAAAGGACGAAAGAAAGAAAGAAAAAACACAAACATGATTGTGCATTTAAGTTGTCAGCACACATCTGCTTTGGTTCAAATGCACTGCATATCTTCCTTCAGTCAGCCAACAAAACAGCAATGGAAAAGATTAACATACTGTTGGTAAAGCAGTTGCATCAAATTGATTTTCTGCAATATAGCATGATAATCCATACTGACAGCTCTGGATAGTACCAGCACATTTCTTGCAGGACTTGGTAATGCAAAGAACACAGTAAACAGCTTCACTTTTTCCTCAAAAATAAATAATTGACTATTAAAAACCTAACAGTCTTAAATAAGAACATCAGTAAGCACCACTGGCATAATGGATAAGTCACTGCCCTCCTAAGCCAGGGGGTCCAAGTCCCATATGGGGTGGAAGTCATTACAGCAAGTGTCTCATCACTAGAGTTGATATTTTATCCTTGCTTCAACTGTAAAACAGTCTTGCAGTGTTTAGCTTGTAAAAAATGACCACAGAAGCTAAAATATGACATTAATTATGATAACATTGTTGTTGTTGTTGTTGTTGTTGTTTTTAAACCTTTTCTATCACCGTGGACAGCTTATTCAAGTGCCATCTGGCATGCATGTTCCTTTGTTGCTCATCATTCATCACCAAAAATGATTTTCTTTTTCAATTCTTATGACTGTACTGATTGTATTGCATAAAATCCACATCTAGCATAACCAATCAATGCTGCAAATAGCTCCAGTGGCGCAATTGGTCAGCGCGTGGTACTTATAAAACAGTATCTGTTGAGCAATGTAGAAGTTGTGAGTTCAAACCTCGCCTGCAGCATTTTTATATACTGTTTTTTTCCTTTTCTTATGTCATTAGTCATTGATTATAAACTGCTACCTTAATATCTAATATGATATTACAAAGGATGGAAGAAAGAAAGAAAAAACACAAACATGATTGTGCATTTAAGTTGTCAGCACACATCTGCTTTGGTTCAAATGCAATGCATATCTTCCTTCAGTCAGCCAACAAAACAGCAATGGAAAAGATTAACATACTGTTGGTAAAGCAGTTGCATCAAATTGATTTTCTGCAATATAGCATGATAATCCATACTGACAGCTCTGGATAGTACCAGCACATTTCTTGCTGGACTTGGTAATGCAAAGAACACAGTAAACAGCTTCCCTTTTTCCTCAAAAATAAATAATTGACTATTAAAAACCTAACAGTCTTAAATAAGAACATCAGTAAGCACCACTGGCAAAATGGATAAGTCACTGCCCTCCTAAGACAGGGGGTCCAAGTTCCATATGGGGTGGAAGTCATTACAGCAAGTGTCTCATCACTAGAGTTGATATTTTATCCTTGCTTCAACTGTAAAACAGTCTTGCAGTGTTTAGCTTGCAAAAAATGACCACAGAAGCTAAAATATGACATTTATTATGATAACATTGTTGTTGTTTTTTTTAAACATTTTCTATCACCGTGGACAGCTTATTTAAGTACCATCTGGCAAGCATGTTCCTTTGTTGCTCATCATTCATCACCAAAAATGATTTTCTTTTTCAATTCTTATGACTGTACTGATTGCATTGTATAAAATCCACATCTAGCATAACCAAACAATGCTGCAAAGTGCTCCAGTGGCGCAATTGGTCAGCGCGCGGTAGTTATAAGACGGTATCTGTTTAGCTATGCCGAGGATGTGAGTTCAAGCCTCACCTGGAACATCTTTGTATACTGTTTTTTTTCCTTTTCTTATGTCATTAGTCATTGATTATAAACTGCTACCTTAATATTTAATATGATATTACAAAGGACGAAAGAAAGTAAGAAAAAACACAAACATGATTGTGCATTTAACTTGTCAGCACACATCTGCTTTGGTTCAAATGCACTGCATATCTTCCTTCAGTCAGCCAACAAAACAGCAATGGAAAAGATTAACATACTGTTGGTAAAGCAGTTGCATCAAATTGATTTTCTGAAATATAGCATGATAATCCATACTGACAGCTCTGGATAGTACCAGCACATTTCTTGCAGGACTTGGTAATGCAAAGAACACAGTAAACAGCTTCACTTTTTCCTCAAAAATAAATAATTGACTATTAAAAACCTAACAGTCTTAAATTAGAACATCAGTAAGCACCACTGGCATAATGGATAAGTCACTGCCCTCCTAAGCCAGGGGGTCCAAGTCCCATATGGGGTGGAAGTCATTACAGCAAGTGTCTCATCACTAGAGTTGATATTTTATCCTTGCTTCAACTGTAAAACAGTCTTGCAGTGTTTAGCTTGTAAAAAATGACCACAGAAGCTAAAATATGACATTAATTATGATAACATTGTTGTTGTTGTTTTTTAAACCTTTTCTATCACCGTGGACAGCTTATTCAAGTGCCATCTGGCATGCATGTTCCTTTGTTGCTCATCATTCATCACCAAAAATGATTTTCTTTTTCAATTCTTATGACTGTACTGATTGTATTGCATAAAATCCACATCTAGCATAAACAATAAATGCTGCAAAGTGCTCCAGTGGTGCAATTGGTCAGCGCGTGGTACTTATAAGATAGTATCTGTTGAGCAATGCCGAGCTTGTGAGTTCATTCCTCACCTGAAGCATCTTTGTACACAGTTTTTTTTTCCTTTTCTTATGTCATTAGTCATTGATTATAAACTGCTACCTTAATATTTAATATGATATTACAAAGGACGAAAGAAAAAAAGAAAAAACACAAACATGATTGTGCATTTAAGTTGTCAGCACACATCTGCTTTGGTTCAAATGCACTGCATATCTTCCTTCAGTCAGCCAACAAAACAGCAATGGAAAAGATTAACATACTGTTGGTAAAGCAGTTGCATCAAATTGATTTTCTGCAATATAGCATGATAATCCATACTGACAGCTCTGGATAGTACCAGCACATTTCTTGCAGGACTTGGTAATGCAAAGAACACAGTAAACAGCTTCACTTTTTCCTCAAAAATAAATAATTGACTATTAAAAACCTAACAGTCTTAAATAAGAACATCAGTAAGCACCACTGGCATAATGGATAAGTCACTGCCCTCCTAAGCCAGGGGGTCCAAGTCCCATATGGGGTGGAAGTCATTACAGCAAGTGTCTGATCACTAGAGTTGATATTTTATCCTTGCTTCAACTGTAAAACAGTCTTGCAGTGTTTAGCTTGTAAAAAATGACCACAGAAGCTAAAATATGACATTAATTATGATAACATTGTTGTTGTTGTTGTTGTTGTTGTTGTTTTTAAACCTTTTCTATCACCGTGGACAGCTTATTCAAGTGCCATCTGGCATGCATGTTCCTTTGTTGCTCATCATTCATCACCAAAAATGATTTTCTTTTTCAATTCTTATGACTGTACTGATTGTATTGCATAAAATCCACATCTAGCATAACCAATCAATGCTGCAAAGTGCTCCAGTGGCGCAATTGGTCAGCGCGTGGTACTTATAAAACAGTATCTGTTGAGCAATGCTGAAGTTGTGAGTTCAAACCTCGCCTGCAGCATTTTTATATACTGTTTTTTTCCTTTTCTTATGTCATTAGTCATTGATTATAAACTGCTACCTTAATATCTAATATGATATTACAAAGGATGGAAGAAAGAAAGAAAAAACACAAACATGATTGTGCATTTAAGTTGTCAGCACACATCTGCTTTGGTTCAAATGCAATGCATATCTTCCTTCAGTCAGCCAACAAAACAGCAATGGAAAAGATTAACATACTGTTGGTAAAGCAGTTGCATCAAATTGATTTTCTGCAATATAGCATGATAATCCATACTGACAGCTCTGGATAGTACCAGCACATTTCTTGCTGGACTTGGTAATGCAAAGAACACAGTAAACAGCTTCCCTTTTTCCTCAAAAATAAATAATTGACTATTAAAAACCTAACAGTCTTAAATAAGAACATCAGTAAGCACCACTGGCAAAATGGATAAGTCACTGCCCTCCTAAGACAGGGGGTCCAAGTTCCATATGGGGTGGAAGTCATTACAGCAAGTGTCTCATCACTAGAGTTGATATTTTATCCTTGCTTCAACTGTAAAACAGTCTTGCAGTGTTTAGCTTGCAAAAAATGACCACAGAAGCTAAAATATGACATTTATTATGATAACATTGTTGTTGTTTTTTTTAAACATTTTCTATCACCGTGGACAGCTTATTTAAGTACCATCTGGCAAGCATGTTCCTTTGTTGCTCATCATTCTTTACCAAAAATGATTTTCTTTTTCAATTCTTATGACTGTACTGATTGCATTGTATAAAATCCACATCTAGCATAACCAAACAATGCTGCAAAGTGCTCCAGTGGCGCAATTGGTCAGCGCGCGGTAGTTATAAGACGGCATCTGTTTAGCTATGCCGAGGATGTGAGTTCAAGCCTCACCTGGAACATCTTTGTATACTGTTTTTTTTCCTTTTCTTATGTCATTAGTCATTGATTATAAACTGCTACCTTAATATTTAATATGATATTACAAAGGACGAAAGAAAGTAAGAAAAAACACAAACATGATTGTGCATTTAACTTGTCAGCACACATCTGCTTTGGTTCAAATGCACTGCATATCTTCCTTCAGTCAGCCAACAAAACAGCAATGGAAAAGATTAACATACTGTTGGTAAAGCAGTTGCATCAAATTGATTTTCTGAAATATAGCATGATAATCCATACTGACAGCTCTGGATAGTACCAGCACATTTCTTGCAGGACTTGGTAATGCAAAGAACACAGTAAACAGCTTCACTTTTTCCTCAAAAATAAATAATTGACTATTAAAAACCTAACAGTCTTAAATTAGAACATCAGTAAGCACCACTGGCATAATGGATAAGTCACTGCCCTCCTAAGCCAGGGGGTCCAAGTCCCATATGGGGTGGAAGTCATTACAGCAAGTGTCTCATCACTAGAGTTGATATTTTATCCTTGCTTCAACTGTAAAACAGTCTTGCAGTGTTTAGCTTGTAAAAAATGACCACAGAAGCTAAAATATGACATTAATTATGATAACATTGTTGTTGTTGTTTTTTAAACCTTTTCTATCACCGTGGACAGCTTATTCAAGTGCCATCTGGCATGCATGTTCCTTTGTTGCTCATCATTCATCACCAAAAATGATTTTCTTTTTCAATTCTTATGACTGTACTGATTGTATTGCATAAAATCCACATCTAGCATAAACAATAAATGCTGCAAAGTGCTCCAGTGGTGCAATTGGTCAGCGCGTGGTACTTATAAGATAGTATCTGTTGAGCAATGCTGAAGTTGTGAGTTCAAACCTTGCCTGGAGCATTTTTGTATACTGTTTTTTTCCTTTTCTTATGTCATTTGTCATTGATTATAAACTGCTACCTTAATATTTAATATGATATTACAAAGGATGGAAGAAAGAAAGAAAAAAACACAAACATGATTGTGCATTTAAGTTGTCAGCACACATCTGCTTTGGTTCAAATGCACTGCATATCTTCCTTCAGTCAGCCAACAAAACAGCAATGGAAAATATTAACATACTGTTGGTAAAGCAGTTGCATCAAATTGATTTTCTGCAATATAGCATGATAATCCATACTGACAGCTCTGGATAGAGCCAGCACATTTCTTGCTGGACTTTATAATGCAAAGAACACAGTAAACAGCTTCACTTTTTCCTCAAAAATAAATAATTGACTATTAAAAACCTAACAGTCTTAAATAAGAACATCAGTAAGCACCACTGGCATAATGGATAAGTCACTGCCCTCCTAAGCCAGGGGGTCCAAGTCCCATATGGGGTGGAAGTCATTACAGCAAGTGTCTGATCACTAGAGTTGATATTTTATCCTTGCTTCAACTGTAAAACAGTCTTGCAGTGTTTAGCTTGTAAAAAATGACCACAGAAGCTAAAATATGACATTAATTATGATAACATTGTTGTTGTTGTTTTTTAATCGTTTTCTATCACCGTGGACAGCTTATTCAAGTGCCATCTGGCATGCATGTTCCTTTGTTGCTCATCATTCATCACCAAAAATGATTTTCTTTTTCAATTCTTATGACTGTACTGATTGTATTGAATAAAATCCACATCTAACATAACCAATTAATGCTGTAAAGTGATCCAGTGGCGCAATTGGTCAGCGCGCGGTAATTATAAGACAGTATCTGTTGAGCAATGCCGAGGTTGTGAGTTCAAGATTTCCTGAAGCATCTTTGTATACAGTTTTTTTTTCCTTTTCTTATGTCATTAGTCATTGATTATAAACTGCTACCTTAATATTTAATATGATATTACAAAGGACGAAAGAAAGAAAAAACACAAACATGATTGTGCATTTAAGTTGTCAGCACACATCTGCTTTGGTTCAAATGCACTGCATATCTTCCTTCAGTCAGCCAACAAAACAGCAATGGAAAAGATTAACATACTGTTGGTAAAGCAGTTGCATCAAATTGATTTTCTGCAATATAGCATGATAATCCATACTGACAGCTCTGGATAGTACCAGCACATTTCTTGCAGGACTTGGTAATGCAAAGAACACAGTAAACAGCTTCACTTTTTCCTCAAAAATAAATAATTGACTATTAAAAACCTAACAGTCTTAAATAAGAACATCAGTAAGCACCACTGGCATAATGGATAAGTCACTGCCCTCCTAAGCCAGGGGGTCCAAGTCCCATATGGGGTGGAAGTCATTACAGCAAGTGTCTCATCACTAGAGTTGATATTTTATCCTTGCTTCAACAGTAAAACAGTCTTGCAGTGTTTAGCTTGTAAAAAATGACCACAGAAGCTAAAATATGACATTAATTATGATAACATTGTTGTTGTTGTTGTTTTTTAAACCTTTTCTATCACCGTGGACAGCTTATTCAAGTGCCATCTGGCATGCATGTTCCTTTGTTGCTCATCATTCATCACCAAAAATGATTTTCTTTTTCAATTCTTATGACTGTACTGATTGTATTGAATAAAATCCACAAAATATAAACAAAATGTGTATTTGCGCTTGGTGTATAATTAGTAATAAGATAAAAAGATAAAAATGTCAAAAAATAAATACACAGGTGTCTGCTTGAATCAAAATCAACACACGTGGAACTTGCTGATATAATTAAAAATAAACAAATTTATTAACATACACAATTAAAACCCATCTATAGAGGGAAGCTCAGACACATTCATATGTATTCAGATTACTTTGCCACTTTGTAAAAGAACTTAAAACACTGTAGCTTGTGAATTGCCACAGAGACCTGTATGGTCTAATAGAATCAATTGAACGGATTGCAATAGTTACTTCAGCCTTTAGAAATTGGTTAATACTCCCGTCCTCTATGCTACTGGCGTCCCAGAGCAGAGGTAATGCTGCTAATAATAATTACCCGACCTGCGGGAAGGTTCAGTCTCGCAGCACAGGAGAAACCGGGGAATCTTCTCAGCGTCCGCCGCCGGCACTATCACGGTGCAGATGTCACTGTCCTGGCGGGCGAGTGCGGATGCTGCAGGGGTATGCTGACCTGGCGTCCCGGTAGAAGAGATCCAAGGCTGAATTCAAATCAACCGCTGCATGCGGAAACGGCAAATAGCAATCAGTACGTGTGCAGACTGAGCAGGTGCTGTTTAATATAATTAATTAATTATGTATGCACACTGGTGCTTCTAATGATTATAAAGGCGGTCCTTATGGGGAGTTAAATACGGGCTAATACAGAAGGAGCCATATCGTCTTGAGGAAGTCCCGAGTGTGACGGGACGAAACGCGTTGACGTCATCTTCCCTGCTCAGTCTGCACACGTACTGATTGCTATTTGCCGTTTCCGCATGCAGCGGTTGATTTGAATTCAGCCTTGGATCTCTTCTACCGGGACGCCAGGTCAGCATACCCCTGCAGCATCTGCACTCGCCCGCCAGGACAGTGACATCTGCACCGTGATAGTGCCGGCGGCGGACGCTGAGAAGATTCCCCGGTTTCTCCTGTGCTGCGAGACTGAACCTTCCCGCAGGTCAGGTAATTATTATCAGCAGCATTACCTCTGCACTGGGACGCCAGTAGCATAGAGGACGGGAGTATTAACCAATTTCTAAAGGCTGAAGTAACTATTGCAATCCGTTCAATTGATTCTATTAGACCATACAGGTCTCTGTGGCAATTCACAAGCTACAGTGTTTTAAGTTCTTTTACAAAGTGGCAAAGTAATCTGAATACATATGAATGTGTCTGAGCTTCCCTCTATAGATGGGTTTTAATTGTGTATGTTAATAAATTTGTTTATTTTTAATTATATCAGCAAGTTCCACGTGTGTTGATTTTGATTCAAGCAGACACCTGTGTATTTATTTTTTGACATTTTTATCTTTTTATCTTATTACTAATTATACACCAAGCGCAAATACACATTTTGTTTATATTTTGTGTCTAGTTGTTTGGGGGAGTTAGCGATCCCTCAGTATTTGCAGCTGATGTGTAATTAATTAATTTAACTTAATACAATATTTGCGCCAGGAGTTGGAGTGGTTAAACACTCTAAATTAAATTTCCTTTGAATAAAATCCACATCTAACATAACCAATTAATGCTGCAAAGTGATCCAGTGGCGCAATTGGTCAGCGCGCGGTAATTATAAGACAGTATCTGTTGAGCAATGCCGAGGTTATGAGTTCAGGCTTTCCTGAAGCATCTTTGTATACAGTTTTTTTTTCCTTTTCTTATGTCATTAGTCATTGATTATAAACTGCTACCTTAATATTTAATATGATATTACAAAGGACGAAAGAAAGAAAGAAAAAACACAAACATGATTGTGCATTTAAGTTGTCAGCACACATCTGCTTTGGTTCAAATGCACTGCATATCTTCCTTCAGTCAGCCAACAAAACAGCAATGGAAAAGATTAACATACTGTTGGTAAAGCAGTTGCATCAAATTGATTTTCTGCAATATAGCATGATAATCCATACTGACAGCTCTGGATAGTACCAGCACATTTCTTGCAGGACTTGGTAATGCAAAGAACACAGTAAACAGCTTCACTTTTTCCTCAAAAATAAAGAATTGACTATTAAAAACCTAACAGTCTTAAATAAGAACATCAGTAAGCACCACTGGCATAATGGATAAGTCACTGCCCTCCTAAGCCAGGGGGTCCAAGTCCCATATGGGGTGGAAGTCATTACAGCAAGTGTCTCATCACTAGAGTTGATATTTTATCCTTGCTTCAACTGTAAAACAGTCTTGCAGTGTTTAGCTTGTAAAAAATGACCACAGAAGCTAAAATATGACATTAATTATGATAACATTGTTGTTGTTGTTGTTGTTGTTTCTTAAACCTTTTCTATCACCGTGGACAGCTTATTCAAGTGCCATCTGGCATGCATGTTCCTTTGTTGCTCATCATTCATCACCAAAAATGATTTTCTTTTTCAATTCTTATGACTGTACTGATTGTATTGCATAAAATCCACATCTAGCATAACCAATCAATGCTTCAAAGTGCTCCAGTGGCGCAATTGGTCAGCGCGTGGTACTTGTAAGACAGTATCTGTTGAGCAATGCTGAAGTTGTGAGTTCAAACCTCGCCTGCAGCATTTTTGTATACTGTTTTTTTCCTTTTCTTATGTCATTAGTCATTGATTATAAACTGCTACCTTAATATTTAATATGATATTACAAAGGATGGAAGAAAGAAAGAAAAAACACAAACATGTTTGTGCATTTAAGTTGTCAGCACACATCTGCTTTGGTTCAAATGCACTGCATATCTTCCTTCAGTCAGCCAACAAAACAGCAATGGAAAAGATTAACATACTGTTGGTAAAGCAGTTGCATCAAATTGATTTTCTGCAATATAGCATGATAATCCATACTGACAGCTCTGGATAGTACCAGAACTTTTCTTGCTGGACTTGGTAATGCAAATAATACAGTAAACAGCTTCACTTTTTCCTCAAAAATAAATAATTGACTATTAAAAACCTAACAGTCTTAAATAAGAACATCAGTAAGCACCACTGGCATAATGGATAAGTCACTGCCCTCCTAAGCCAGGGGGTCCAAGTCCCATATGGGGTGGAAGTCATTACAGCAAGTGTCTCATCACTAGAGTTGATATTTTATCCTTGCTTCAACTGTAAAACAGTCTTGCAGTGTTTCGCTTGTAAAAAATGTCCACAGAAGCTAAAATATGACATTAATTATGATAACATTGTTGTTGTTGTTTTTTAAACCTTTTCTATCACCGTGGACAGCTTATTCAAGTGCCATCTGGCATGCATGTTCCTTTGTTGCTCATCATTCCTCACCAAAAATGATTTTCTTTTTCAATTCTTATGACTGTACTGATTGTATTGAATAAAATCCACATCTAGCATAACCAATTAATGCTGCAAAGTGCTCCAGTGGCGCAATTGGTCAGAGTGCGGTACTTATAAGACAGTATCTGTTGAGCAATGCCGTGG
The DNA here is from genome assembly GCF_028390025.1 of Pseudophryne corroboree. Lineage (NCBI taxonomy): Eukaryota > Metazoa > Chordata > Amphibia > Anura > Myobatrachidae > Pseudophryne > Pseudophryne corroboree. The sequence continues at coordinate 41,241 of NW_026968003.1, read as the reverse complement.
TTGTGAATTCAAGCCTCACCTGGAGCATCTTTGTATACTGTTTTTTTTTCCTTTTCTTATGTCATTAGTCATTGATTATAAACTGCTTCCTTAATATTTAATATATTACAAAGGATGGAAGAAAGAAAGAAAAAACACAAACATGATTGTGCATTTAAGTTGTCAGCACGCATCTGCTATGGTTCAAATGCACTGCATATCTTCCTTCAGTCAGCCAACAAAACAGCAATGGAAAAGATTAACATACTGTTGGTAAAGCAGTTGCATCAAATTGATTTTCTGCAATATAGCATGATAATCCATACTCACAGTTCTGGATAGCACTAGCACATTTCTTGCTGGACTTGGTAATGCAAAGAACACAGTAAACAGCTTCACTTTTTCCTCAAAAATAAATAATTGACTATTAAAAACCTATCAGTCTTAAATAAGAACATCAGTAAGCACCACTGGCATAATGGATAAGTCACTGCCCTCCTAAGCCAGGGGGTCCAAGTCCCATATGGGGTGGAAGTCATTACAGCAAGTGTCTCATCACTAGAGTTGATATTTTATCCTTGCTTCAACAGTAAAACAGTCTTGCAGTGTTTAGCTTGTAAAAAATGACCACAGAAGCTAAAATATGACATTAATTATGATAACATTGTTGTTGTTGTTGTTGTTTTTTAAACCTTTTCTATCACCGTGGACAGCTTATTCAAGTACCATCTGGCATGCATGTTCCTTTGTTGCTCATCATTCATCACCAAAAATGATTTTCTTTTCAATTCTTATGACTGTACTGATTGTATTGAATAAAATCCACATCTAGCATAACCAATTAATGCTGCAAAGTGATCCAGTGGCGCAATTGGTCAGCGTGCGGTATTTATAAGACAGAATCTGTTGAGCAATGCCGAGGTTGTGAGTTCAAGCCTCACCTGGAGTATCTTTGTATACTGTTTTTTTTCCTTTTCTTATGTCATTAGTCATTGATTATAAACTGCTTCCTTAATATTTAATATGATATTACAAAGGATGGAAGAAAGAAAGAAAAAACACAAACATGATTGTGCATTTAAGTTGTCAGCACACATCTGCTTTGGTTCAAATGCACTGCATATCTTCCTTCAGTCAGCCAACAAAACAGCAATGGAAAAGATTAACATACTGTTGGTAAAGCAGTTGCATCAAATTGATTTTCTGCAATATAGCATGATAATCCATACTGACAGCTCTGGATAGTACCAGCACATTTCTTGCTGGACTTGGTAATGCAAAGAACACAGTAAACAGCTTCACTTTTTCCTCAAAAATAAATAATTGACTATTAAAAACCTAACAGTCTTAAATAAGAACACCAGTAAGCACCACTGGCATAATGGATAAGTCACTGCCCTCCTAAGCCAGGGGGTCCAAGTCCCATATGGGGTGGAAGTCATTACAGCAAGTGTCTCATCACTAGAGTTGATATTTTATCCTTGCTTCAACAGTAAAACAGTCTTGCAGTGTTTAGCTTGTAAAAAATGACTACAGAAGCTAAAATATGACATTAATTAAGATAACATTGTTGTTGTTGTTGTTGTTGTTTTTTTAAACCTTTTCTATCACCGTGGACAGCTTATTTAAGTACCATCTGGCATGCATGTTCCTTTGTTGCTCATCATTCATCACCAAAAATGATTTTCTTTTTCAATTCTTATGACTGTACTGATTGTATTAAATAAAATCCACATCTAGCATAACCAATCAAAGCTGCAAAGTGCTCCAGTGGCGCAATTGGTCAGCGCGTGGTACTAATAAGACGGTATCTGTTGAGCAATGCCGAGGTTGTGAGTTCAAGCCTCACCTGGAGCATCTTTGTATACTGTTTTTTTTTCCTTTTCTTATGTCATTAGTCATTGAATATAAACTGCTACCTTAATATTTAATATGATATTACAAAGGATGGAAGAAAGAAAGAAAAAACACAAACATAATTGTGCATTTAAGTTGTCAGCACACATCTGCTTTGGTTCAAATGCACTGCATATCTTCCTTCAGTCAGCCAACAAAACAGCAATGGAAAAGATTAACATACTGTTGGTAAAGCAGTTGCATCAAATTGATTTTCTGCAATATAGCATGATAATCCATACTGACAGCTCTGGATAGTACCAGCACATTTCTTGCTGGACTTGGTAATGCAAAGAACACAGTAAACAGCTTCACTTTTTCCTCAAAAATAAATAATTGACTATTAAAAACCTAACAGTCTTAAATTAGAACATCAGTAAGCACCACTGGCATAATGGATAAGTCACTGCCCTCCTAAGCCAGGGGGTCCAAGTCCCATATGGGGTAGAAGTCATTACAGCAAGTGTCTCATCACTAGAGTTGATATTTTATCCTTGCTTCAACAGTAAAACAGTCTTGCAGTGTTTAGCTTGTAAAAAATGACCACAGAAGCTAAAGTATGGCATTAATTATGATAACATTGTTGTTGTTGTTTTTTAAACCTTTTCTATCACCGTGGACAGCTTATTCAAGTACCATCTGGCATGCATGTTCCTTTGTTGCTCATCATTCATCACCAAAAATGATTTTCTTTTCAATTCTTATGACTGTACTGATTGTATTGAATAAAATCCACATCTAGCATAACCAATTAATGCTGCAAAGTGATCCAGTGGTGCAATTGGTCAGCACGCAGTATTTATAAGACAGTATCTGTTGAGCAATGCCGAGGTTGTGAGTTCAAGCCTCACCTGGAGCATCTTTGTATACTATTTTTTTTTTCCTTTTCTTATGTCATTAGTCATTGATTATAAACTGCTTCCTTAATATTTAATATGATATTACAAAGGATGGAAGAAAGAAAGAAAAAAAACACAAACATGATTGTGCATTTAACTTGTCAGCACACATCTGCTTTGGTTCAAATGCACTGCATATCTTCCTTCAGTCAGCCAACAAAACAGCAATGGAAAAGATTAACATACTGTTGGTAAAGCAGTTGCATCAAATTGATTTTCTGCAATATAGCATGATAATCCATACTGACAGCTCTGGATAGTAACAGCACATTTCTTGCTGGACTTGGTAATGCAAAGAACACAGTAAACAGCTTCACTTTTTCCTCAAAAATAAAGAATTGACTATTAAAAACCTAACAGTCTTAAATAAGAACATCAGTAAGCACCACTGGCATAATGGATAAGTCAATGCCCTCCTAAGCCAGGGGGTCCAAGTCCCATATGGGGTGGAAGTCATTACAGCAAGTGTCTCATCACTAGAGTTGATATTTTATCCTTGCTTCAACTGTAAAACAGTCTTGCAGTGTTTAGCTTGTAAAAAATGACCACAGAAGCTAAAATATGACATTAATTATGATAACATTGTTGTTGTTGTTTTTTAAACCTTTTCTATCACCGTGGACAGCTTATTCAAGTACCATCTGGCATGCATGTTCCTTTGTTGCTCATCATTCATCACCAAAAATGATTTTCTTTTTCAATTCTTATGACTGTACTGATTGTATTGAATAAAATCCACATCTAGCATAACCAATCAATGCTGCAAAGTGCTCCAGTGGCGCAATTGGTCAGCGTGCGGTACTTATAAGACGGTATCTGTTGAGCAATGCCGAGGTTGTGAGTTCAAGCCTCACCTGGAGCATCTTTGTATACTGTTTTTTTCCCTTTTCTTATGTCATTAGTCATTGATTATAAACTGCTACCTTAATATTTAATATGATATTACAAAGGATGGAAGAAAGAAAGAAAAAACACAAACATGATTGTGCATTTAAGTTGTCAGCACGCATCTGCTATGATTCAAATGCACTGCATATCTACCTTCAGTCAGCCAACAAAACAGCAATGGAAAAGATTAACATACTGTTGGTAAAGCAGTTGCATCAAATTGATTTTCTGCAATATAGCATGATAATCCATACTGACAGCTCTGGATAGCACTAGCACATTTCTTGCAGGACTTGGTAATGCAAAGAACACAGTAAACAGCTTCACTTTTTCCTCAAAAATAAATAATTGACTATTAAAAACCTATCAGTCTTAAATAAGGACATCAGTAAGCACCACTGGCATAATGGATAAGGCACTGTACTCCTAAGCCAGTGGTTGTGGGTTTAAGTCCCGTCTGAGTTGGAATTTATTACAGCAAGTGTCTCATCACTAGAGTTGATATTTTATCCTTGCTTCAACTGTAAAACAGTCTTGCAGTGTTTAGCTTGTAAAAAATGACCACAGAAGCTAAAATATGACATTAATTATGATAACATTGTTGTTGTTGTTTTTTAAACCTTTTCTATCACCGTGGACATCTTATTTAAGTGCCATCTGGCATGCATGTTCCTTTGTTGCTCATCATTCATCACCAAAAATGATTTTCTTTTTCAATTCTTATGACTGTACTGATTGTATTGAATAAAATCCAAATCTAGCATAACCAATTAATGCAGCAAAGTGCTCCAGTGGTGCAATTGGTCAGCGCACGGTACTTATAAGACAGTATCTGTTGAGCAATGCCGAGGTTGTGAGTTCAAGCCTCACCTGGAGCATCTTTGTATACTGTTTTTTTCCCTTTTCTTATGTCATTAGTCATTGATTATAAACTGCTACCTTAATATTTAATATGATATTACAAAGGATGGAAGAAAGAAAGAAAACACACAAACATGATTGTGCATTTAAGTTGTCAGTACACATCTGCTTTGGTTCAAATGCACTGCATATCTTCCTTCAGTCAGCCAACAAAACAGCAATGGAAAAGATTAACATACTGTTGGTAAAGCAGTTGCATCAAATTGATTTTCTGCAATATAGCATGATAATCCATACTGACAGCTCTGGATAGTACCAGCACATTTCTTGCTGGACTTGGTAATGCAAAGAACACAGTAAACAGCTTCACTTTTTCCTCAAAAATAAATAATTGTCTATTAAAAACCTAACAGTCTTAAATTAGAACATCAGTAAGCACCACTGGCATAATGGATAAGTCACTGCCCTCCTAAGCCAGGGGGTCCAAGTCCCATATGGGGTAGAAGTCATTACAGCAAGTGTCTCATCACTAGAGTTGATATTTTATCCTTGCTTCAACAGTAAAACAGTCTTGCAGTGTTTAGCTTGTAAAAAATGACCACAGAAGCTAAAGTATGGCATTAATTATGATAACATTGTTGTTGTTGTTTTTTAAACCTTTTCTATCACCGTGGACAGCTTATTCAAGTACCATCTGGCATGCATGTTCCTTTGTTGCTCATCATTCATCACCAAAAATGATTTTCTTTTTCAATTCTTATGACTGTACTGATTGTATTGAATAAAATCCACATCTAGCATAACCAATCAATGCTGCAAAGTGCTCCAGTGGCGCAATTGGTCAGCGTGCAGTATTTATAAGACGGTATCTGTTGAGCAATGCCGAGGTTGTGAGTTCAAGCCTTACCTGGAGCATCTTTGTATACTGTTTTTTTCCCTTTTCTTATGTCATTAGTCATTGATTATAAACTGCTACCTTAATATTTAATATGATATTACAAAGGATGGAAGAAAGAAAGAAAAAACACAAACATGATTGTGCATTTAAGTTGTCAGCACGCATCTGCTATGGTTCAAATGCACTGCATATCTTCCTTCAGTCAGCCAACAAAACAGCAATGGAAAAGATTAACATACTGTTGGTAAAGCAGTTGCATCAAATTGATTTTCTGCAATATAGCATGATAATCCATACTGACAGCTCTGGATAGCACTAGCACATTTCTTGCTGGACTTGGTAATGCAAAGAACACAGTAAACAGCTTCAATTTTATTCAAAAATAAATAATTGACTATTAAAAACCTATCAGTCTTAATTAAGGACATCAGTAAGCACCACTGGCATAATGGATAAGGCACTGTTCTCCTAAGCCAGTGCTTGTGGGTTTAAGTCCCGTCTGAGTTGGAAGTCATTACAGCAAGTGTCTCATCACTAGATTTGGTATTTTATCCTTGCTTCAACTGTAAAACAGTCTTGCAGTGTTTAGCTTGCAAAAAATGACCACAAAAGCTAAAATATGACATTAATTATGATAACATTGTTGTTGTTGTTGTTTTTTAAACCTTTTCTATCACCGTGGACAGCTTATTCAAGTGCCATCTGGCATGCATGTTTCTTTGTTGCTCATCATTCATCACCAAAAATGATTTTCTTTTTCAATTCTTATGACTGTACTGATTGTATTGAATAAAATCCACATCTAGCAAAACCAACTAATGCTGCAAAGTGCTCCAGTGGTGCAATTTGTCAGAGCGCGGTACTTATAAGACAGTATATGTTGAGCAATGCCGAGGTTGTGAGATCAAGCCTCACCTGGAGCATCTTTGTATGCTGTTATTTTTTCTTTTCTTATGTCATTAGTCATTGATTATAAACTGCTACCTTAATATTTAATATGATATTACAAAGGATGGAAGAAAGAAAGAAAAAACACAAACATGATTGTGCATTTAAGTTGTCAGCACACATCTGCTTTGGTTCAAATGCACTGCATATCTTCCTTCAGTCAGCCAACAAAACAGCAATGGAAAAGATTAACATACTGTTGGTAAAGCAGTTGCATCAAATTGATTTTCTGCAATATAGCATGATAATCCATACAGACAGCTCTGGATAGTACCAGCACATTTCTTGCTGGACTTGGTAATGCAAAGAACACAGTAAACAGCTTCACTTTTTCCTCAAAAATAAATAATTGACTATTAAAAACCTAACAGTCTTAAATTAGAACATCAGTAAGCACCACTGGCATAATGGATAAGTCACTGCCCTCCCAAGCCAGTGGGTCCAAGTCCCATATGGGGTGGAAGTCATTACAGGAAGTGTCTCATCACTAGAGTTGATATTTTATCCTTGCTTCAACTGTAAAACAGTCTTGCAGTGTTTAGCTTGTAAAAAATGACCACAGAAGCTAAAATATGACATTAATTATGATAACATTGTTGTTGTTGTTTTTTAAACCTTTTCTATCACCGTGGACAGCTTATTCAAGTACCATCTGGCATGCATGTACCTTTGTTGCTCATCATTCATCACCAAAAATTATTTTCTTTTTCAATTCTTATGACTGTACTGATTGTATTGAATAAAATCCACATCTAGCATAACCAATCAATGCTGAAAAGTGCTCCAGTGGCGCAATTGGTCAGCGCACGGTATTTATAAGATAGTATCTGTTGAGCAATGCCGAGGTTGTGAGTTCAAGCCTCACCTGGAGCATCTTCGTATACTGTTTTTTTTTCCTTTTCTTATGTCATTAGTCATTGATTATAAACTGCTTCCTTAATATTTAATATGATATTACAAAGGATGGAAGAAAGAAAGAAAAAGCACAAACATGATTGTGCATTTAAGTTGTCAGCACACATCTGCTTTGGTTCAAATGCACTGCATATCTTCCTTCAGTCAGCCAACAAAACAGCAATGGAAAAGATTAACATACTGTTGGTAAAGCAGTTGCATCAAATTGATTTTCTGCAATATAGCATGATAATCCATACTGACAGCTCTGGATAGTACCAGCACATTTCTTGCTGGACTTGGTAATGCAAAGAACACAGTAAACAGCTTCACTTTTTCCTCAAAAATAAATAATTGACTATTAAAAACCTAACAGTCTTAAATAAGAACATCAGTAAGCACCACTGGCATAATGGATAAGTCACTGCCCTCCTAAGCCAGGGGGTCCAAGTCCCATATGGGGTAGAAGTCATTACAGCAAGTGTCTCATCACTAGAGTTGATATTTTATCCTTGCTTCAACTGTAAAACAGTCTTGCAGTGTTTAGCTTGTAAAAAATGACCACAGAAGCTAAAATATGACATTAATTATGATAACATTGTTGTTGTTGTTTTTTAAACCTTTTCTATCACCGTGGACATCTTATTTAAGTGCCATCTGGCATGCATGTTCCTTTGTTGCTCATCATTCATCACCAAAAATGATTTTCTTTTTCAATTCTTATGACTGTACTGATTGTATTGAATAAAATCCAAATCTAGCATAACCAATCAATGCAGCAAAGTGCTCCAGTGGTGCAATTGGTCAGCGCACGGTACTTATAAGACAGTATCTGTTGAGCAATGCCGAGGTTGTGAGTTCAAGCCTCACCTGGAGCATCTTTGTATGCTGTTTTTTTCCCTTTTCTTATGTCATTAGTCATTGATTATAAACTGCGACCTTAATATTTAATATGATATTACAAAGGATGGAAGAAAGAAAGAAAAAACACAAACATGATTGTGCATTTAAGTTGTCAGTACACATCTGCTTTGGTTCAAATGCACTGTATATCTTCCTTCAGTCAGCCAACAAAACAGCAATGGAAAAGATTAACATACTGTTGGTAAAGCAGTTGCATCAAATTGATTTTCTGCAATATAGCATGATAATCCATACTGACAGCTCTGGATAGTACCAGCACATTTCTTCCAGGACTTGGTAATGCAAAGAACACAGTAAACAGCTTCAATTTTATTCAAAAATAAATAATTGACTATTAAAAACCTATCAGTCTTAATTAAGGACATCAGTAAGCACCACTGGCATAATGGATAAGGCACTGTTCTCCTAAGCCAGTGCTTGTGGGTTTAAGTCCCGTTTGAGTTGGAAGTCATTACAGCAAGTGTCTCATCACTAGAGTTGATATTTTATCCTTGCTTCATCTGTAAAACAGTATTGCAGTGTTTAGCTTGCAAAAAATTACCACAAAAGCTAAAATATGACATTAATTATGATAACATTGTTGTTGATGTTTTTTAAACCTTTTCTATCACCGTGGACAGCTTATTCAAGTGCCATCTGGCATGCATGTTCCTTTGTTGCTCATCATTCATCACCAAAAATTATTTTCTTTTTCAATTCTTATGACTGTACTGATTGTATTGAATAAAATCCACATCTAGCAAAACCAATCAATGCTGCAAAGTGCTCCAGTGGTGCAATTGGTCAGCGCGCGGTTCTTATAAGACAGTATATGTTGAGCAATGCCGAGGTTGTGAGTTCAAGCCTCACCTGGAGCATCTTTGTATGCTGTTTTTTTTTCTTTTCTTATGTCATTAGTCATTGATTATAAACTGCTACCTTAATATTTAATATGATATTACAAAGGATGGAAGAAAGAAAGAAAAACACAAACATGATTGTGCATTTAAGTTGTCAGCACACATCTGCTTTGGTTCAAATGCACTACATATCTTCCTTCAGTCAGCCAACAAAACAGCAATGGAAAAGATTAACATACTGTTGGTAAAGCAGTTGCATCAAATTGATTTTCTGCAATATAGCATGATAATCCATACTGACAGCTCTGGATAGTACCAGCACATTTCTTGCTGGACTTGGTAATGCAAAGAACACAGTAAACAGCTTCACTTTTTCCTCAAAAATAAATAATTGACTATTAAAAACCTAACAGTCTTAAATTAGAACATCAGTAAGCACCACTGGCATAATGGATAAGTCACTGCCCTCCTAAGCCAGGGGGTCCAAGTCCCATATGGGGTGGAAGTCATTACAGCAAGTGTCTCATCACTAGAGTTGATATTTTATCCTTGCTTCAACTGTAAAACAGTCTTGCAGTGTTTAGCTTGTAAAAAATGACCACAGAAGCTAAAATATGACATTAATTATGATAACGTTGTTGTTGTTGTTTTTTAAACCTTTTCTATCACCGTGGACAGCTTATTCAAGTACCATCTGGCATGCATGTTCCTTTGTTGCTCATCATTCATCACCAAAAATTATTTTCTTTTTCAATTCTTATGACTGTACTGATTGTATTGAATAAAATCCACATCTAGCATAACCAATCAATGCTGCAAAGTGATCCAGTGGCGCAATTGGTCAGCGCGCGGTATTTATAAGATAGTATCTGTTGAGCAATGTCGAGGTTGTGAGTTCAAGCCTCACCTGGAGCATCTTTGTATACTGTTTTTTTTTTCCTTTTCTTATGTCATTAGTCATTGATTATAAACTGCTTCCTTAATATTTAATATGATATTACAAAGGATGGAAGAAAGAAAGAAAAAACACAAACATGATTGTGCATTTAAGTTGTCAGCACACATCTGCTTTGGTTCAAATGCACTGCATATCTTCCTTCAGTCAGCCAACAAAACAGCAATGGAAAAGATTAACATACTGTTGGTAAAGCAGTTGCATCAAATTGATTTTCTGCAATATAGCATGATAATCCATACTGACAGCTCTGGATAGTACCAGCATATTTCTTGCTGGACTTGGTAATGCAAAGAACACAGTAAACAGCTTCACTTTTTCCTCAAAAATAAATAATTGACTATTAAAAACCTAACAGCCTTAAATAAGAACATCAGTAAGCACCACTGGCATAATGGATAAGTCACTGCCCTCCTAAGCCAGGGGGTCCAAGTCCCATATGGGGTAGAAGTCATTACAGCAAGTGTCTCATCACTAGAGTTGATATTTTATCCTTGCTTCAACTGTAAAACAGTCTTGCAGTGTTTAGCTTGTAAAAAATGAACACAGAAGCTAAAATATGACATTAATTATGATAACATTGTTGTTGTTGTTTTTTAAACCTTTTCTATCACCGTGGACATCTTATTTAAGTGCCATCTGGCATGCATGTTCCTTTGTTGCTCATCATTCATCACCAAAAATGATTTTCTTTTTCAATTCTTATGACTGTACTGATTGTATTGAATAAAATCCAAATCTAGCATAACCAATCAATGCAGCAAAGTGCTCCAGTGGTGCAATTGGTCAGCGCACGGTACTTATAAGACAGTATCTGTTGAGCAATGCCGAGGTTGTGAGTTCAAGCCTCACCTGGAGCATCTTTGTATACTGTTTTTTTCCCTTTTCTTATGTCATTAGTCATTGATTATAAACTGCTACCTTAATATTTAATATGAAATTACAAAGGATGGAAGAAAGAAAGAAAAAACACAAACATGATTGTGCATTTAAGTTGTCAGTACACATCTGCTTTGGTTCAAATGCACTGTATATCTTCCTTCAGTCAGCCAACAAAACAGCAATGGAAAAGATTAACATACTGTTGGTAAAGCAGTTGCATCAAATTGATTTTCTGCAATATAGCATGATAATCCATACTGACAGCTCTGGATAGTACCAGCACATTTCTTCCAGGACTTGGTAATGCAAAGAACACAGTAAACAGCTTCAATTTTATTCAAAAATAAATAATTGACTATTAAAAACCTATCAGTCTTAATTAAGGACATCAGTAAGCACCACTGGCATAATGGATAAGGCACTGTTCTCCTAAGCCAGTGCTTGTGGGTTTAAGTCCCGTCTGAGTTGGAAGTCATTACAGCAAGTGTCTCATTACTAGAGTTGATATTTTATCCTTGCTTCAACTGTAAAATAGTCTTGCAGTGTTTAGCTTGCAAAAAATGACCACAAAAGCTAAAATATGACATTAATTATGATAACATTGTTGTTGTTGTTTATTAAACCTTTTCTATCTCCGTGGACAGCTTATTCAAGTACCATCTGGCATGCATGTTCCTTTGTTGCTCATCATTCATCACCAAAAATTATTTTCTTTTTCAATTCTTATGACTGTACTGATTGTATTGAATAAAATCCACATCTAGCATAACCAATCAATGCTGCAAAGTGCTCCAGTGGCGAAATTGGTCAGCGCACGGTATTTATAAGATAGTATCTGTTGAGCAATGTCGAGGTTGTGAGTTCAAGCCTCACCTGGAGCATCTTTGTATACTGTTTTTTTTTCTTTTCTTATGTCATTAGTCATTGATTATAAACTGCTTCCTTAATATTTAATATGATATTACAAAGGATGGAAGAAAGAAAGAAAAAACACAAACATGATTGTGCATTTAAGTTGTCAGCACACATCTGCTTTGGTTCAAATGCACTGCATATCTTCCTTCAGTCAGCCAACAAAACAGCAATGGAAAAGATTAACATACTTTTGGTAAAGCAGTTGCATCAAATTGATTTTCTGCAATATAGCATGATAATCCATACTGACTGCTCTGGATAGTACCAGCACATTTCTTGCTGGACTTGGTAATGCAAAGAACACAGTAAACAGCTTCACTTTTTCCTCAAAAATAAATAATTGACTATTAAAAACCTAACAGTCTTAAATAAGAACATCAGTAAGCACCACTGGCATAATGGATAAGTCACTGCCCTCCTAAGCCAGGGGGTCCAAGTCCCATATGGGGTAGAAGTCATTACAGCAAGTGTCTCATCACTAGAGTTGATATTTTATCCTTGCTTCAACTGTAAAACAGTCTTGCAGTGTTTAGCTTGTAAAAAATGACCACAGAAGCTAAAATATGACATTAATTATGATAACATTGTTGTTGTTGTTTTTTAAACCTTTTCTATCACCGTGGACATCTTATTTAAGTGCCATCTGGCATGCATGTTCCTTTGTTGCTCATCATTCATCACCAAAAATGATTTTCTTTTTCAATTCTTATGACTGTACTGATTGTATTGAATAAAATCCAAATCTAGCATAACCAATCAATGCAGCAAAGTGCTCCAGTGGTGCAATTGGTCAGCGCACGGTACTTATAAGACAGTATCTGTTGAGCAATGCCGAGGTTGTGAGTTCAAGCCTCACCTGGAGCATCTTTGTATACTGTTTTTTTCCCTTTTCTTATGTCATTAGTCATTGATTATAAACTGCTACCTTAATATTTAATATGATATTACAAAGGATGGAAGAAAGAAAGAAAAAACACAAACATGATTGTGCATTTAAGTTGTCAGTACACATCTGCTTTGGTTCAAATGCACTGTATATCTTCCTTCAGTCAGCCAACAAAACAGCAATGGAAAAGATTAACATACTGTTGGTAAAGCAGTTGCATCAAATTGATTTTCTGCAATATAGCATGATAATCCATACTGACAGCTCTGGATAGTACCAGCACATTTCTTCCAGGACTTGGTAATGCAAAGAACACAGTAAACAGCTTCAATTTTATTCAAAAATAAATAATTGACTATTAAAAACCTATCAGTCTTAATTAAGGACATCAGTAAGCACCACTGGCATAATGGATAAGGCACTGTTCTCCTAAGCCAGTGCTTGTGGGTTTAAGTCCCGTCTGAGTTGGAAGTCATTACAGCAAGTGTCTCATTACTAGAGTTGATATTTTATCCTTGCTTCAACTGTAAAATAGTCTTGCAGTGTTTAGCTTGCAAAAAATGACCACAAAAGCTAAAATATGACATTAATTATGATAACATTGTTGTTGTTGTTTTTTAAACCTTTTCTATCACCGTGGACAGCTTATTCAAGTGCCATCTGGCATGCATGTTCCTTTGTTGCTCATCATTCATCACCAAAAATGATTTTCTTTTTCAATTCTTATGACTGTACTGATTGTATTGAATAAAATCCACATCTAGCAAAACCAACTAATGCTGCAAAGTGCTCCAGTGGTGCAATTGGTCAGCGCGCGGTTCTTATAAGACAGTATATGTTGAGCAATGCCGAGGTTGTGAGTTCAAGCCTCACCTGGAGCATCTTTGTATGCTGTTTTTTTTTCTTTTCTTATGTCATTAGTCATTGATTATAAACTGCTACCTTAATATTTAATATGATATTACAAAGGATGGAAGAAAGAAAGAAAAAACACAAACATGATTGTGCATTTAAGTTGTCAGCACACATCTGCTTTGGTTCAAATGCACTGCATATCTTCCTTCAGTCAGCCAACAAAACAGCAATGGAAAAGATTAACATACTGTTGGTAAAGCAGTTGCATCAAATTGATTTTCTGCAATATAGCATGATAATCCATACTGACAGCTCTGGATAGTACCAGCACATTTCTTGCTGGACTTGGTAATGCAAAGAACACAGTAAACAGCTTCACTTTTTCCTCAAAAATAAATAATTGACTATTAAAAACCTAACAGTCTTAAATTAGAACATCAGTAAGCACCACTGGCATAATGGATAAGTCACTGCCCTCCTAAGCAAGGGGGTCCAAGTCCCATATGGGGTGGAAGTCATTACAGCAAGTGTCTCATCACTAGAGTTGATATTTTATCCTTGCTTCAACTGTAAAACAGTCTTGCAGTGTTTAGCTTGTAAAAAATGACCACAGAAGCTAAAATATGACATTAATTATGATAACATTGTTGTTGTTGTTGTTGTTTTTTAAACCTTTTCTATCACCGTGGACAGCTTATTCAAGTACCATCTGGCATGCATGTTCCTTTGTTGCTCATCATTCATCACCAAAAATTATTTTCTTTTTCAATTCTTATGACTGTACTGATTGTATTGAATAAAATCCACATCTAGCATAACCAATCAATGCTGCAAAGTGCTCCAGTGGCGCAATTGGTCAGCGCACGGTATTTATAAGATAGTATCTGTTGAGCAATGTCGAGGTTGTGAGTTCAAGCCTCACCTGGAGCATCTTTGTATACTGTTTTTTTTTTCTTTTCTTATGTCATTAGTCATTGATTATAAACTGCTTCCTTAATATTTAATATGATATTACAAAGGATGGAAGAAAGAAAGAAAAAACACAAACATGATTGTGCATTTAAGTTGTCAGCACACATCTGCTTTGGTTCAAATGCACTGCATATCTTCCTTCAGTCAGCCAACAAAACAGCAATGGAAAAGATTAACATACTTTTGGTAAAGCAGTTGCATCAAATTGATTTTCTGCAATATAGCATGATAATCCATACTGACTGCTCTGGATAGTACCAGCACATTTCTTGCTGGACTTGGTAATGCAAAGAACACAGTAAACAGCTTCACTTTTTCCTCAAAAATAAATAATTGACTATTAAAAACCTAACAGTCTTAAATAAGAACATCAGTAAGCACCACTGGCATAATGGATAAGTCACTGCCCTCCTAAGCCAGGGGGTCCAAGTCCCATATGGGGTAGAAGTCATTACAGCAAGTGTCTCATCACTAGAGTTGATATTTTATCCTTGCTTCAACTGTAAAACAGTCTTGCAGTGTTTAGCTTGTAAAAAATGACCACAGAAGCTAAAATATGACATTAATTATGATAACATTGTTGTTGTTGTTTTTTAAACCTTTTCTATCACCGTGGACATCTTATTTAAGTGCCATCTGGCATGCATGTTCCTTTGTTGCTCATCATTCATCACCAAAAATGATTTTCTTTTTCAATTCTTATGACTGTACTGATTGTATTGAATAAAATCCAAATCTAGCATAACCAATCAATGCAGCAAAGTGCTCCAGTGGTGCAATTGGTCAGCGCACGGTACTTATAAGACAGTATATGTTGAGCAATGCCGAGGTTGTGAGTTCAAGCCTCACCTGGAGCATCTTTGTATACTGTTTTTTTCCCTTTTCTTATGTCATTAGTCATTGATTATAAACTGCTACCTTAATATTTAATATGATATTACAAAGGATGGAAGAAAGAAAGAAAAAACACAAACATGATTGTGCATTTAAGTTGTCACTACACATCTGCTTTGGTTCAAATGCACTGTATATCTTCCTTCAGTCAGCCAACAAAACAGCAATGGAAAAGATTAACATACTGTTGGTAAAGCAGTTGCATCAAATTGATTTTCTGCAATATAGCATGATAATCCATACTGACAGCTCTGGATAGTACCAGCACATTTCTTCCAGGACTTGGTAATGCAAAGAACACAGTAAACAGCTTCAATTTTATTCAAAAATAAATAATTGACTATTAAAAACCTAACAGTCTTAAATTAGAACATCAGTAAGCACCACTGGCATAATGGATAAGTCACTGCCCTCCTAAGCCAGGGGGTCCAAGTCCCATATGGGGTGGAAGTCATTACAGCAAGTGTCTCATCACTAGAGTTGATATTTTATCCTTGCTTCAACTGTAAAACAGTCTTGCAGTGTTTAGCTTGTAAAAAATGACCACAGAAGTTAAAATATGACATTAATTATGATAACGTTGTTGTTGTTGTTTTTTAAACCTTTTCTATCACCGTGGACAGCTTATTCAAGTACCATCTGGCATGCATGTTCCTTTGTTGCTCATCATTCATCACCAAAAATTA
Source organism: Pseudophryne corroboree (assembly GCF_028390025.1). NCBI lineage: Eukaryota > Metazoa > Chordata > Amphibia > Anura > Myobatrachidae > Pseudophryne > Pseudophryne corroboree. The sequence continues at coordinate 25,170 of NW_026968003.1, read as the reverse complement.
TTTTCTTTTTCAATTCTTATGACTGTACTGATTGTATTGAATAAAATCCACATCTAGCATAACCAATCAATGCTGCAAAGTGATCCAGTGGCGCAATTGGTCAGCGCACGGTATTTATAAGATAGTATCTGTTGAGCAATGTCGAGGTTGTGAGTTCAAGCCTCACCTGGAGCATCTTTGTATACTGTTTTTTTTTTCCTTTTCTTATGTCATTAGTCATTGATTATAAACTGCTTCCTTAATATTTAATATGATATTACAAAGGATGGAAGAAAGAAAGAAAAAACACAAACATGATTGTGCATTTAAGTTGTCAGCACACATCTGCTTTGGTTCAAATGCACTGCATATCTTCCTTCAGTCAGCCAACAAAACAGCAATGGAAAAGATTAACATACTGTTGGTAAAGCAGTTGCATCAAATTGATTTTCTGCAATATAGCATGATAATCCATACTGACAGCTCTGGATAGTACCAGCACATTTCTTGCTGGACTTGGTAATGCAAAGAACACAGTAAACAGCTTCACTTTTTCCTCAAAAATAAATAATTGACTATTAAAAACCTAACAGCCTTAAATAAGAACATCAGTAAGCACCACTGGCATAATGGATAAGTCACTGCCCTCCTAAGCCAGGGGGTCCAAGTCCCATATGGGGTAGAAGTCATTACAGCAAGTGTCTCATCACTAGAGTTGATATTTTATCCTTGCTTCAACTGTAAAACAGTCTTGCAGTGTTTAGCTTGTAAAAAATGAACACAGAAGCTAAAATATGACATTAATTATGATAACATTGTTGTTGTTGTTTTTTAAACCTTTTCTATCACCGTGGACATCTTATTTAAGTGCCATCTGGCATGCATGTTCCTTTGTTGCTCATCATTCATCACCAAAAATGATTTTCTTTTTCAATTCTTATGACTGTACTGATTGTATTGAATAAAATCCAAATCTAGCATAACCAATCAATGCAGCAAAGTGCTCCAGTGGTGCAATTGGTCAGCGCACGGTACTTATAAGACAGTATCTGTTGAGCAATGCCGAGGTTGTGAGTTCAAGCCTCACCTGGAGCATCTTTGTATACTGTTTTTTTCCCTTTTCTTATGTCATTAGTCATTGATTATAAACTGCTACCTTAATATTTAATATGAAATTACAAAGGATGGAAGAAAGAAAGAAAAAACACAAACATGATTGTGCATTTAAGTTGTCAGTACACATCTGCTTTGGTTCAAATGCACTGTATATCTTCCTTCAGTCAGCCAACAAAACAGCAATGGAAAAGATTAACATACTGTTGGTAAAGCAGTTGCATCAAATTGATTTTCTGCAATATAGCATGATAATCCATACTGACAGCTCTGGATAGTACCAGCACATTTCTTCCAGGACTTGGTAATGCAAAGAACACAGTAAACAGCTTCAATTTTATTCAAAAATAAATAATTGACTATTAAAAACCTATCAGTCTTAATTAAGGACATCAGTAAGCACCACTGGCATAATGGATAAGGCACTGTTCTCCTAAGCCAGTGCTTGTGGGTTTAAGTCCCGTCTGAGTTGGAAGTCATTACAGCAAGTGTCTCATTACTAGAGTTGATATTTTATCCTTGCTTCAACTGTAAAATAGTCTTGCAGTGTTTAGCTTGCAAAAAATGACCACAAAAGCTAAAATATGACATTAATTATGATAACATTGTTGTTGTTGTTTATTAAACCTTTTCTATCACCGTGGACAGCTTATTCAAGTACCATCTGGCATGCATGTTCCTTTGTTGCTCATCATTCATCACCAAAAATTATTTTCTTTTTCAATTCTTATGACTGTACTGATTGTATTGAATAAAATCCACATCTAGCATAACCAATCAATGCTGCAAAGTGCTCCAGTGGCGCAATTGGTCAGCGCACGGTATTTATAAGATAGTATCTGTTGAGCAATGTCGAGGTTGTGAGTTCAAGCCTCACCTGGAGCATCTTTGTATACTGTTTTTTTTTTCTTTTCTTATGTCATTAGTCATTGATTATAAACTGCTTCCTTAATATTTAATATGATATTACAAAGGATGGAAGAAAGAAAGAAAAAACACAAACATGATTGTGCATTTAAGTTGTCAGCACACATCTGCTTTGGTTCAAATGCACTGCATATCTTCCTTCAGTCAGCCAACAAAACAGCAATGGAAAAGATTAACATACTTTTGGTAAAGCAGTTGCATCAAATTGATTTTCTGCAATATAGCATGATAATCCATACTGACTGCTCTGGATAGTACCAGCACATTTCTTGCTGGACTTGGTAATGCAAAGAACACAGTAAACAGCTTCACTTTTTCCTCAAAAATAAATAATTGACTATTAAAAACCTAACAGTCTTAAATAAGAACATCAGTAAGCACCACTGGCATAATGGATAAGTCACTGCCCTCCTAAGCCAGGGGGTCCAAGTCCCATATGGGGTAGAAGTCATTACAGCAAGTGTCTCATCACTAGAGTTGATATTTTATCCTTGCTTCAACTGTAAAACAGTCTTGCAGTGTTTAGCTTGTAAAAAATGACCACAGAAGCTAAAATATGACATTAATTATGATAACATTGTTGTTGTTGTTTTTTAAACCTTTTCTATCACCGTGGACATCTTATTTAAGTGCCATCTGGCATGCATGTTCCTTTGTTGCTCATCATTCATCACCAAAAATGATTTTCTTTTTCAATTCTTATGACTGTACTGATTGTATTGAATAAAATCCAAATCTAGCATAACCAATCAATGCAGCAAAGTGCTCCAGTGGTGCAATTGGTCAGCGCACGGTACTTATAAGACAGTATCTGTTGAGCAATGCCGAGGTTGTGAGTTCAAGCCTCACCTGGAGCATCTTTGTATACTGTTTTTTTCCCTTTTCTTATGTCATTAGTCATTGATTATAAACTGCTACCTTAATATTTAATATGATATTACAAAGGATGGAAGAAAGAAAGAAAAAACACAAACATGATTGTGCATTTAAGTTGTCAGTACACATCTGCTTTGGTTCAAATGCACTGTATATCTTCCTTCAGTCAGCCAACAAAACAGCAATGGAAAAGATTAACATACTGTTGGTAAAGCAGTTGCATCAAATTGATTTTCTGCAATATAGCATGATAATCCATACTGACAGCTCTGGATAGTACCAGCACATTTCTTCCAGGACTTGGTAATGCAAAGAACACAGTAAACAGCTTCAATTTTATTCAAAAATAAATAATTGACTATTAAAAACCTATCAGTCTTAATTAAGGACATCAGTAAGCACCACTGGCATAATGGATAAGGCACTGTTCTCCTAAGCCAGTGCTTGTGGGTTTAAGTCCCGTCTGAGTTGGAAGTCATTACAGCAAGTGTCTCATTACTAGAGTTGATATTTTATCCTTGCTTCAACTGTAAAATAGTCTTGCAGTGTTTAGCTTGCAAAAAATGACCACAAAAGCTAAAATATGACATTAATTATGATAACATTGTTGTTGATGTTTTTTAAACCTTTTCTATCACCGTGGACAGCTTATTCAAGTGCCATCTGGCATGCATGTTCCTTTGTTGCTCATCATTCATCACCAAAAATGATTTTCTTTTTCAATTCTTATGACTGTACTGATTGTATTGAATAAAATCCACATCTAGCAAAACCAACTAATGCTGCAAAGTGCTCCAGTGGTGCAATTGGTCAGCGCGCGGTTCTTATAAGACAGTATATGTTGAGCAATGCCGAGGTTGTGAGTTCAAGCCTCACCTGGAGCATCTTTGTATGCTGTTTTTTTTTCTTTTCTTATGTCATTAGTCATTGATTATAAACTGCTACCTTAATATTTAATATGATATTACAAAGGATGGAAGAAAGAAAGAAAAAACACAAACATGATTGTGCATTTAAGTTGTCAGCACACATCTGCTTTGGTTCAAATGCACTGCATATCTTCCTTCAGTCAGCCAACAAAACAGCAATGGAAAAGATTAACATACTGTTGGTAAAGCAGTTGCATCAAATTGATTTTCTGCAATATAGCATGATAATCCATACTGACAGCTCTGGATAGTACCAGCACATTTCTTGCTGGACTTGGTAATGCAAAGAACACAGTAAACAGCTTCACTTTTTCCTCAAAAATAAATAATTGACTATTAAAAACCTAACAGTCTTAAATTAGAACATCAGTAAGCACCACTGGCATAATGGATAAGTCACTGCCCTCCTAAGCAAGGGGGTCCAAGTCCCATATGGGGTGGAAGTCATTACAGCAAGTGTCTCATCACTAGAGTTGATATTTTATCCTTGCTTCAACTGTAAAACAGTCTTGCAGTGTTTAGCTTGTAAAAAATGACCACAGAAGCTAAAATATGACATTAATTATGATAACATTGTTGTTGTTGTTGTTTTTTAAACCTTTTCTATCACCGTGGACAGCTTATTCAAGTACCATCTGGCATGCATGTTCCTTTGTTGCTCATCATTCATCACCAAAAATTATTTTCTTTTTCAATTCTTATGACTGTACTGATTGTATTGAATAAAATCCACATCTAGCATAACCAATCAATGCTGCAAAGTGCTCCAGTGGCGCAATTGGTCAGCGCACGGTATTTATAAGATAGTATCTGTTGAGCAATGTCGAGGTTGTGAGTTCAAGCCTCACCTGGAGCATCTTTGTATACTGTTTTTTTTTTTCTTTTCTTATGTCATTAGTCATTGATTATAAACTGCTTCCTTAATATTTAATATGATATTACAAAGGATGGAAGAAAGAAAGAAAAAACACAAACATGATTGTGCATTTAAGTTGTCAGCACACATCTGCTTTGGTTCAAATGCACTGCATATCTTCCTTCAGTCAGCCAACAAAACAGCAATGGAAAAGATTAACATACTTTTGGTAAAGCAGTTGCATCAAATTGATTTTCTGCAATATAGCATGATAATCCATACTGACTGCTCTGGATAGTACCAGCACATTTCTTGCTGGACTTGGTAATGCAAAGAACACAGTAAACAGCTTCACTTTTTCCTCAAAAATAAATAATTGACTATTAAAAACCTAACAGTCTTAAATAAGAACATCAGTAAGCACCACTGGCATAATGGATAAGTCACTGCCCTCCTAAGCCAGGGGGTCCAAGTCCCATATGGGGTAGAAGTCATTACAGCAAGTGTCTCATCACTAGAGTTGATATTTTATCCTTGCTTCAACTGTAAAACAGTCTTGCAGTGTTTAGCTTGTAAAAAATGACCACAGAAGCTAAAATATGACATTAATTATGATAACATTGTTGTTGTTGTTTTTTAAACCTTTTCTATCACCGTGGACATCTTATTTAAGTGCCATCTGGCATGCATGTTCCTTTGTTGCTCATCATTCATCACCAAAAATGATTTTCTTTTTCAATTCTTATGACTGTACTGATTGTATTGAATAAAATCCAAATCTAGCATAACCAATCAATGCAGCAAAGTGCTCCAGTGGTGCAATTGGTCAGCGCACGGTACTTATAAGACAGTATCTGTTGAGCAATGCCGAGGTTGTGAGTTCAAGCCTCACCTGGAGCATCTTTGTATACTGTTTTTTTCCCTTTTCTTATGTCATTAGTCATTGATTATAAACTGCTACCTTAATATTTAATATGATATTACAAAGGATGGAAGAAAGAAAGAAAAAACACAAACATGATTGTGCATTTAAGTTGTCAGTACACATCTGCTTTGGTTCAAATGCACTGTATATCTTCCTTCAGTCAGCCAACAAAACAGCAATGGAAAAGATTAACATACTGTTGGTAAAGCAGTTGCATCAAATTGATTTTCTGCAATATAGCATGATAATCCATACTGACAGCTCTGGATAGTACCAGCACATTTCTTCCAGGACTTGGTAATGCAAAGAACACAGTAAACAGCTTCAATTTTATTCAAAAATAAATAATTGACTATTAAAAACCTATCAGTCTTAATTAAGGACATCAGTAAGCACCACTGGCATAATGGATAAGGCACTGTTCTCCTAAGCCAGTGCTTGTGGGTTTAAGTCCCGTCTGAGTTGGAAGTCATTACAGCAAGTGTCTCATCACTAGAGTTGATATTTTATCCTTGCTTCAACTGTAAAACAGTCTTGCAGTGTTTAGCTTGCAAAAAATGACCACAAAAGCTAAAATATGACATTAATTATGATAACATTGTTGTTGTTGTTTTTTTAAACCTTTTCTATCACCGTGGACAGCTTATTCAAGTGCCATCTGGCATGCATGTTCCTTTGTTGCTCATCATTCATCACCAAAAATGATTTTCTTTTTCAATTCTTATGACTGTACTGATTGTATTGAATAAAATCCACATCTAGCAAAACCAACCAATGCTGCAAAGTGCTCCAGTGGTGCAATTGGTCAGCGTGCGGTTCTTATAAGACAGTATATGTTGAGCAATGCCGAGGTTGTGAGTTCAAGCCTCACCTGGAGCATCTATGTATGCTGTTTTTTTTTCTTTTCTTATGTCATTAGTCATTGATTATAAACTGCTACCTTAATATTTAATATGATATTACAAAGGATGGAAGAAAGAAAGAAAAAACACAAACATGATTGTGCATTTAAGTTGTCAGCACACATCTGCTTTGGTTCAAATGCACTGCATATCTTCCTTCAGTCAGCCAACAAAACAGCAATGGAAAAGATTAACATACTGTTGGTAAAGCAGTTGCATCAAATTGATTTTCTGCAATATAGCATGATAATCCATACTGACAGCTCTGGATAGTACCAGCACATTTCTTGCTGGACTTGGTAATGCAAAGAACACAGTAAACAGCTTCACTTTTTCCTCAAAAATAAATAATTGACTATTAAAAACCTAACAGTCTTAAATTAGAACATCAGTAAGCACCACTGGCATAATGGATAAGTCACTGCCCTCCTAAGCCAGGGGGTCCAAGTCCCATATGGGGTGGAAGTCATTACAGCAAGTGTCTCATCACTAGAGTTGATATTTTATCCTTGCTTCAACTGTAAAACAGTCTTGCAGTGTTTAGCTTGTAAAAAATGACCACAGAAGCTAAAATATGACATTAATTATGATATCATTGTTGTTGTTGTTGTTTTTTAAACCTTTTCTATCACCGTGGACAGCTTATTCAAGTACCATCTGGCATGCATGTTCCTTTGTTGCTCATCATTCATCACCAAAAATTATTTTCTTTTTCAATTCTTATGACTGTACTGATGGTATTGAATAAAATCCACATCTAGCATAACCAATCAATGCTGCAAAGTGCTCCAGTGGCGCAATTGGTCAGCGCACGGTATTTATAAGATAGTATCTGTTGAGCAATGTCGAGGTTGTGAGTTCAAGCCTCACCTGGAGCATCTTTGTATACTGTTTTTTTTTTCCTTTTCTTATGTCATTAGTCATTGATTATAAACTGCTTCCTTAATATTTAATATGATATTACAAAGGATGGAAGAAAGAAAGAAAAAACACAAACATGATTGTGCATTTAAGTTGTCAGCACACATCTGCTTTGGTTCAAATGCACTGCATATCTTCCTTCAGTCAGCCAACAAAACAGCAATGGAAAAGATTAACATACTGTTGGTAAAGCAGTTGCATCAAATTGATTTTCTGCAATATAGCATGATAATCCATACTGACAGCTCTGGATAGTACCAGCACATTTCTTGCTGGACTTGGTAATGCAAAGAACACAGTAAACAGCTTCACTTTTTCCTCAAAAATAAATAATTGACTATTAAAAACCTAACAGTCTTAAATAAGAACATCAGTAAGCACCACTGGCATAATGGATAAGTCACTGCCCTCCTAAGCCAGGGGGTCCAAGTCCCATATGGGGTAGAAGTCATTACAGCAAGTGTCTCATCACTAGAGTTGATATTTTATCCTTGCTTCAACTGTAAACAGTCTTGCAGTGTTTAGCTTGTAAAAAATGACCACAGAAGCTAAAATATGACATTAATTATGATAACATTGTTGTTGTTGTTTTTTAAACCTTTTCTATCACCGTGGACATCTTATTTAAGTGCCATCTGGCATGCATGTTCCTTTGTTGCTCATCATTCATCACCAAAAATGATTTTCTTTTTCAATTCTTATGACTGTACTGATTGTATTGAATAAAATCCAAATCTAGCATAACCAATCAATGCAGCAAAGTGCTCCAGTGGTGCAATTGGTCAGCGCACGGTAGTTATAAGACAGTATCTGTTGAGCAATGCCGAGGTTGTGAGTTCAAGCCTCACCTGGAGCATCTTTGTATACTGTTTTTTTCCCTTTTCTTATGTCATTAGTCATTGATTATAAACTGCTACCTTAATATTTAATATGATATTACAAAGGATGGAAGAAAGAAAGAAAAAACACAAACATGATTGTGCATTTAAGTTGTCAGTACACATCTGCTTTGGTTCAAATGCACTGTATATCTTCCTTCAGTCAGCCAACAAAACAGCAATGGAAAAGATTAACATACTGTTGGTAAAGCAGTTGCATCAAATTGATTTTCTGCAATATAGCATGATAATCCATACTGACAGCTCTGGATAGTACCAGCACATTTCTTCCAGGACTTGGTAATGCAAAGAACACAGTAAACAGCTTCAATTTTATTCAAAAATAAATAATTGACTATTAAAAACCTATCAGTCTTAATTAAGGACATCAGTAAGCACCACTGGCATAATGGATAAGGCACTGTTCTCCTAAGCCAGTGCTTGTGGGTTTAAGTCCCGTCTGAGTTGGAAGTCATTACAGCAAGTGTCTCATCACTAGAGTTGATATTTTATCCTTGCTTCAACTGTAAAACAGTCTTGCAGTGTTTAGCTTGCAAAAAATGACCACAAAAGCTAAAATATGACATTAATTATGATAACATTGTTGTTGTTGTTTTTTAAACCTTTTCTATCACCGTGGACAGCTTATTCAAGTGCCATCTGGCATGCATGTTCCTTTGTTGCTCATCATTCATCACCAAAAATGATTTTCTTTTTCAATTCTTATGACTGTACTGATTGTATTGAATAAAATCCACATCTAGCAAAACCAACTAATGCTGCAAAGTGCTCCAGTGGTGCAATTGGTCAGCGCGCGGTTCTTATAAGACAGTATATGTTGAGCAATGCCGAGGTTGTGAGTTCAAGCCTCACCTGGAGCATATTTGTATGCTGTTTTTTTTTCTTTTCTTATGTCATTAGTCATTGATTATAAACTGCTACCTTAATATTTAATATGATATTACAAAGGATGGAAGAAAGAAAGAAAAAACACAAACATGATTGTGCATTTAAGTTGTCAGCACACATCTGCTTTGGTTCAAATGCACTGCATATCTTCCTTCAGTCAGCCAACAAAACAGCAATGGAAAAGATTAACATACTGTTGGTAAAGCAGTTGCACCAAATTGATTTTCTGCAATATAGCATGATAATCCATACTGACAGCTCTGGATAGTACCAGCACATTTCTTGCTGGACTTGGTAATGCAAAGAACACAGTAAACAGCTTCACTTTTTCCTCAAAAATAAATAATTGACTATTAAAAACCTAACAGTCTTAAATTAGAACATCAGTAAGCACCACTGGCATAATGGATAAGTCACTGCCCTCCTAAGCCAGGGGGTCCAAGTCCCATATGGGGTGGAAGTCATTACAGCAAGTGTCTCATCACTAGAGTTGATATTTTATCCTTGCTTCAACTGTAAAACAGTCTTGCAGTGTTTAGCTTGTAAAAAATGACCACAGAAGCTAAAATATGACATTAATTATGATAACATTGTTGTTGTTGTTTTTTAAACCTTTTCTATCACCGTGGACAGCTTATTCAAGTACCATCTGGCATGCATGTTCCTTTGTTGCTCATCATTCATCACCAAAAATTATTTTCTTTTTCAATTCTTATGACTGTACCGATTGTATTGAATAAAATCCACATCTAGCATAACCAATCAATGCTGCAAAGTGCTCCAGTGGCGCAATTGGTCAGCGCACGGTATTTATAAGATAGTATCTGTTGAGCAATGTCGAGGTTGTGAGTTCAAGCCTCACCTGGAGCATCTTTGTATACTGTTTTTTTTTCCTTTTCTTATGTCATTAGTCATTGATTATAAACTGCTTCCTTAATATTTAATATGATATTACAAAGGATGGAAGAAAGAAAGAAAAAACACAAACATGATTGTGCATTTAAGTTGTCAGCACACATCTGCTTTGGTTCAAATGCACTGCATATCTTCCTTCAGTCAGCCAACAAAACAGCAATGGAAAAGATTAACATACTGTTGGTAAAGCAGTTGCATCAAATTGATTTTCTGCAATATAGCATGATAATCCATACTGACAGCTCTGGATAGTACCAGCACATTTCTTGTTGGACTTGGTAATGCAAAGAACACAGTAAACAGCTTCACTTTTTCCTCAAAAATAAATAATTGACTATTAAAAACCTAACAGTCTTAAATAAGAACATCAGTAAGCACCACTGGCATAATGGATAAGTCACTGCCCTCCTAAGCCAGGGGGTCCAAGTCCCATATGGGGTGGAAGTCATTACAGCAAGTGTCTCATCACTAGAGTTGATATTTTATCCTTGCTTCAACAGTAAAACAGTCTTGCAGTGTTTAGCTTGTAAAAAATGACCACAGAAGCTAAAATATGACATTAATTAAGATAACATTGTTGTTGTTGTTGTTTTTTAAACCTTTTCTATCACCGTGGACAGCTTATTCAAGTACCATCTGGCATGCATGTTCCTTTGTTGCTCATCATTCATCACCAAAAATTATTTTCTTTTTCAATTCTTATGACTGTACTGATTGTATTAAATAAAATCCACATCTAGCATTACCAATCAAAGCTGAAAATTGCTCCAGTGGCGCAATTGGTCAGCGCGTGGTACTTATAAGATGGTATCTGTTGAGCAATGCCGAGGTTGTGAGTTCAAGCCTCACCTGGAGCATATTTGTATGCTGTTTTTTTTTCTTTTCTTATGTCATTAGTCATTGATTATAAACTGCTACCTTAATATTTAATATGATATTACAAAGGATGGAAGAAAGAAAGAAAAAACACAAACATGATTGTGCATTTAAGTTGTCAGCACACATCTGCTTTGGTTCAAATGCACTGCATATCTTCCTTCAGTCAGCCAACAAAACAGCAATGGAAAAGATTAACATACTGTTGGTAAAGCAGTTGCACCAAATTGATTTTCTGCAATATAGCATGATAATCCATACTGACAGCTCTGGATAGTACCAGCACATTTCTTGCTGGACTTGGTAATGCAAAGAACACAGTAAACAGCTTCACTTTTTCCTCAAAAATAAATAATTGACTATTAAAAACCTAACAGTCTTAAATTAGAACATCAGTAAGCACCACTGGCATAATGGATAAGTCACTGCCCTCCTAAGCCAGGGGGTCCAAGTCCCATATGGGGTGGAAGTCATTACAGCAAGTGTCTCATCACTAGAGTTGATATTTTATCCTTGCTTCAACTGTAAAACAGTCTTGCAGTGTTTAGCTTGTAAAAAATGACCACAGAAGCTAAAATATGACATTAATTATGATAACATTGTTGTTGTTGTTTTTTAAACCTTTTCTATCACCGTGGACAGCTTATTCAAGTACCATCTGGCATGCATGTTCCTTTGTTGCTCATCATTCATCACCAAAAATTATTTTCTTTTTCAATTCTTATGACTGTACCGATTGTATTGAATAAAATCCACATCTAGCATAACCAATCAATGCTGCAAAGTGCTCCAGTGGCGCAATTGGTCAGCGCACGGTATTTATAAGATAGTATCTGTTGAGCAATGTCGAGGTTGTGAGTTCAAGCCTCACCTGGAGCATCTTTGTATACTGTTTTTTTTTCCTTTTCTTATGTCATTAGTCATTGATTATAAACTGCTTCCTTAATATTTAATATGATATTACAAAGGATGGAAGAAAGAAAGAAAAAACACAAACATGATTGTGCATTTAAGTTGTCAGCACACATCTGCTTTGGTTCAAATGCACTGCATATCTTCCTTCAGTCAGCCAACAAAACAGCAATGGAAAAGATTAACATACTGTTGGTAAAGCAGTTGCATCAAATTGATTTTCTGCAATATAGCATGATAATCCATACTGACAGCTCTGGATAGTACCAGCACATTTCTTGTTGGACTTGGTAATGCAAAGAACACAGTAAACAGCTTCACTTTTTCCTCAAAAATAAATAATTGACTATTAAAAACCTAACAGTCTTAAATAAGAACATCAGTAAGCACCACTGGCATAATGGATAAGTCACTGCCCTCCTAAGCCAGGGGGTCCAAGTCCCATATGGGGTGGAAGTCATTACAGCAAGTGTCTCATCACTAGAGTTGATATTTTATCCTTGCTTCAACAGTAAAACAGTCTTGCAGTGTTTAGCTTGTAAAAAATGACCACAGAAGCTAAAATATGACATTAATTAAGATAACATTGTTGTTGTTGTTGTTTTTTAAACCTTTTCTATCACCGTGGACAGCTTATTCAAGTACCATCTGGCATGCATGTTCCTTTGTTGCTCATCATTCATCACCAAAAATTATTTTCTTTTTCAATTCTTATGACTGTACTGATTGTATTAAATAAAATCCACATCTAGCATTACCAATCAAAGCTGAAAATTGCTCCAGTGGCGCAATTGGTCAGCGCGTGGTACTTATAAGATGGTATCTGTTGAGCAATGCCGAGGTTGTGAGTTCAAGCCTCACCTGGAGTATCTTTGTATACTATTTTTTTTCCTTTTCTTATGTCATTAGTCATTGATTATAAACTGCTACCTTAATATTTAATATGATATTACAAAGGATGGAAGAAAGAAAGAAAAAACACAAACATGATTGTGCATTTAAGTTGTCAGCACACATCTGCTTTGGTTCAAATGCACTGCATATCTTCCTTCAGTCAGCCAACAAAACAGCAATGGAAAAGATTAACATACTGTTGGTAAAGCAGTTGCATTAAATTGATTTTCTGCAATATAGCATGATAATCCATACTGACAGCTCTGGATAGTACCAGCACATTTCTTCCTGGACTTGGTAATGCAAAGAACACAGTAAACAGCTTCAATTTTATTCAAAAATAAATAATTGACTATTAAAAACCTATCAGTCTTAAATAAGGACATCAGTAAGCACCACTGGCATAATGGATAAGGAACTGTTCTCCTAAGCCAGTGCTTGTGGGTTTAAGTCCCGTCGGAGTTGGAAGTCATTACAGCAAGTGTCTCATCACTAGAGTTGATATTTTATCCTTGCTTCAACTGTAAAACAGTCTTGCAGTGTTTAGCTTGCAAAAAATGACCACAGAAGCTAAAATATGACATTAATTATAATAACATTGTTGTTGTTGTTTTTTAAACCTTTTCTATCACCGTGGACAGCTTATTCAAGTGCCATCTGGCATGCATGTTCCTTTGTTGCTCATCATTCATCACCAAAAATGATTTTCTTTTTCAATTCTTATGACTGCACTGATTGTATTGAATAAAATCCACATCTAGCAAAACCAACTAATGCTGCAAAGTGCTCCAGAGGTGCAATTGGTCAGCGCGCGGTACTTATAAGACAGTATCTGTTGAGCAATGCCAAGCTTGTGAGTTCAAGCCTCACCTGGAGCATCTTTGTATACTGTTTTTTTTCCTTTTCTTATGTCATTAGTCATTGATTATAAACTGCTACCTTAATATTTAATATGATATTACAAACGATGGAAGAAAGAAAGAAAAAGCACAAACATGATTGTGCATTTAAGTTGTCAGCACACATCTGCTTTGGTTCAAATGCACTGCATATCTTCCTTCAGTCAGCCAACAAAACAGCAATGGAAAAGATTAACATACTGTTGGTAAAGCAGTTGCATCAAATTGATTTTCTGCAATATAGCATGATAATCCATACTGACAGCTCTGGATAGTACCAGCACATTTCTTGCTGGACTTGGTAATGCAAAGAACACAGTAAACAGCTTCACTTTTTCCTCAAAAATAAATAATTGACTATTAAAAACCTAACAGTCTTAAATAAGAACATCAGTAAGCACCACTTGCATAATGGATAAGTCACTGCCCTCCTAAGCCAGGGGGTCCAAGTCCCATATGGGGTGGAAGTCATTACAGCAAGTGTCTCATCACTAGAGTTGATATTTTATCCTTGCTTCAACAGTAAAACAGTCTTGCAGTGTTTAGCTTGTAAAAAATGACCACAGAAGCTAAAATATGACATTAATTATGATAACATTGTTGTTGTTGTTTTTTAAACCTTTTCTATCACCGTGGACAGCTTATTCAAGTACCATCTGGCATGCATGTTCCTTTGTTGCTCATCATTCATCACCAAAAATGATTTTCTTTTTCAATTCTTATGACTGTACTGATTGTATTGAATAAAATCCAAATCTAGCATAACCAATCAATGCAGCAAAGTGCTCCAGTAGTGCAATTGGTCAGCGCACGGTACTTATAAGACAGTATCTGTTGAGCAATGCCGAGGTTGTGAGTTCAAGCCTCACCTGGAGCATCTTTGTATACTGTTTTTTTCCCTTTTCTTATGTCATTAGTCATTGATTATAAACTGCTACCTTAATATTTAATATGATATTACAAAGGATGGAAGAAAGAAAGAAAAAACACAAACATGATTGTGCATTTAAGTTGTCAGTACACATCTGCTTTGGTTCAAATGCACTGTATATCTTCCTTCAGTCAGCCAACAAAACAGCAATGGAAAAGATTAACATACTGTTGGTAAAGCAGTTGCATCAAATTGATTTTCTGCAATATAGCATGATAATCCATACTGACAGCTCTGGATAGTACCAGCACATTTCTTCCAGGACTTGGTAATGCAAAGAACACAGTAAACAGCTTCAATTTTATTCAAAAATAAATAATTGACTATTAAAAACCTATCAGTCTTAATTAAGGACATCAGTAAGCACCACTGGCATAATGGATAAGGCACTGTTCTCCTAAGCCAGTGCTTGTGGGTTTAAGTCCCGTCTGAGTTGGAAGTCATTACAGCAAGTGTCTCATCACTAGAGTTGATATTTTATCCTTGCTTCAACTGTAAAACAGTCTTGCAGTGTTTAGCTTGCAAAAAATGACCACAAAAGCTAAAATATGACATTAATTATGATAACATTGTTGTTGTTGTTTTTTAAACCTTTTCTATCACCGTGGACAGCTTATTCAAGTGCCATCTGGCATGCATGTTCCTTTGTTGCTCATCATTCATCACCAAAAATGATTTTCTTTTTCAATTCTTATGACTGTACTGATTGTATTGAATAAAATCCACATCTAGCAAAACCAACTAATGCTGCAAAGTGCTTCAGTGGTGCAATTGGTCAGCGCGCGGTTCTTATAAGACAGTATATGTTGAGCAATGCCGAGGTTGTGAGTTCAAGCCTTACCTGGAGCATATTTGTATGCTGTTTTTTTTTCTTTTCTTATGTCATTAGTCATTGATTATAAACTGCTACCTTAATATTTAATATGATATTACAAAGGATGGAAGAAAGAAAGAAAAAACACAAACATGATTGTGCATTTAAGTTGTCAGCACACATCTGCTTTGGTTCAAATGCACTGCATATCTTCCTTCAGTCAGCCAACAAAACAGCAATGGAAAAGATTAACATACTGTTGGTAAAGCAGTTGCATCAAATTGATTTTCTGCAATATAGCATGATAATCCATACTGACAGCTCTGGATAGTACCAGCACATTTCTTCCAGGACTTGGTAATGCAAAGAACACAGTAAACAGCTTCAATTTTATTCAAAAATAAATAATTGACTATTAAAAACCTATCAGTCTTAATTAAGGACATCAGTAAGCACCACTGGCATAATGGATAAGGCACTGTTCTCCTAAGCCAGTGCTTGTGGGTTTAAGTCCCGTCTGAGTTGGAAGTCATTACAGCAAGTGTCTCATCACTAGAGTTGATATTTTATCCTTGCTTCAACTGTAAAACAGTCTTGCAGTGTTTAGCTTGTAAAAAATGACCACAGAAGCTAAAATATGACATTAATTATGATAACATTGTTGTTGTTGTTTTTTAAACCTTTTCTATCACCGTGGATAGCTTATTCAAGTACCATCTGGCATGCATGTTCCTTTGTTGCTCATCATTCATCACCAAAAATTATTTTCTTTTTCAATTCTTATGACTGTACTGATTGTATTGAATAAAATCCACATCTAGCATAACCAATCAATGCTGCAAAGTGCTCCAGTGGCGCAATTGGTCAGCGCACGGTATTTATAAAATAGTATCTGTTGAGCAATGTCGAGGTTGTGAGTTCAAGCCTCACCTGGAGCATCTTTGTATACTGTTTTTTTTTTCCTTTTCTTATGTCATTAGTCATTGATTATAAACTGCTTCCTTAATATTTAATATGATATTACAAAGGATGGAAGAAAGAAAGAAAAAACACAAACATGATTGTGCATTTAAGTTGTCAGCACACATCTGCTTTGGTTCAAATGCACTGCATATCTTCCTTCAGTCAGCCAACAAAACAGCAATGGAAAAGATTAACATACTGTTGGTAAAGCAGTTGCATCAAATTGATTTTCTGCAATATAGCATGATAATCCATACTGACTGCTCTGGATAGTACCAGCACATTTCTTGTTCGACTTAGTAATGCAAAGAACACAGTAAACAGCTTCACTTTTTCCTCAAAAATAAATAATTGACTATTAAAAACCTAACAGTCTTAAATAAGAATATCAGTAAGCACCACTGGCATAATGGATAAGTCACTGCCCTCCTAAGCCAGGGGGTCCAAGTCCCATATGGGGTGGAAGTCATTACAGCAAGTGTCTCATCACTAGAGTTGATATTTTATCCTTGCTTCAACAGTAAAACAGTCTTGCAGTGTTTAGCTTGTAAAAAATGACCACAGAAGCTAAAATATGACATTAATTAAGATAACATTGTTGTTGTTGTTGTTGTTGTTTTTTAAACCTTTTCTATCACCGTGGACAGCTTATTCAAGTACCATCTGGCATGCATGTTCCTTTGTTGCTCATCATTCATCACCAAAAATGATTTTCTTTTTCAATTCTTATGACTGTACTGATTGTATTAAATAAAATCCACATCTAGCATTACCAATCAAAGCTGAAAATTGCTCCAGTGGCGCAATTGGTCAGCGCGTGGTACTTATAAGATGGTATCTGTTGAGCAATGCCGAGGTTGTGAGTTCAAGCCTCACCTGGAGTATCTTTGTATACTATTTTTTTTCCTTTTCTTATGTCATTAGTCATTGATTATAAACTGCTACCTTAATATTTAATATGATATTACAAAGGATGGAAGAAAGAAAGAAAAAACACAAACATGATTGTGCATTTAAGTTGTCAGCACACATCTGCTTTGGTTCAAATGCACTGCATATCTTCCTTCAGTCAGCCAACAAAACAGCAATGGAAAAGATTAACATACTGTTGGTAAAGCAGTTGCATTAAATTGATTTTCTGCAATATAGCATGATAATCCATACTGACAGCTCTGGATAGTACCAGCACATTTCTTCCAGGACTTGGTAATGCAAAGAACACAGTAAACAGCTTCAATTTTATTCAAAAATAAATAATTGACTATTAAAAACCTATCAGTCTTAAATAAGGACATCAGTAAGCACCACTGGCATAATGGATAAGGAACTGTTCTCCTAAGCCAGTGCTTGTGGGTTTAAGTCCCGTCGGAGTTGGAAGTCATTACAGCAAGTGTCTCATCACTAGAGTTGATATTTTATCCTTGCTTCAACTGTAAAACAGTCTTGCAGTGTTTAGCTTGCAAAAAATGACCACAGAAGCTAAAATATGACATTAATTATAATAACATTGTTGTTGTTGTTTTTTAAACCTTTTCTATCACCGTGGACAGCTTATTCAAGTGCCATCTGGCATGCATGTTCCTTTGTTGCTCATCATTCATCACCAAAAATGATTTTCTTTTTCAATTCTTATGACTGCACTGATTGTATTGAATAAAATCCACATCTAGCAAAACCAACTAATGCTGCAAAGTGCTCCAGTGGTGCAATTGGTCAGCGCGCGGTACTTATAAGACAGTATCTGTTGAGCAATGCCAAGCTTGTGAGTTCAAGCCTCACCTGGAGCATCTTTGTATACTGTTTTTTTTCCTTTTCTTATGTCATTAGTCATTGATTATAAACTGCTACCTTAATATTTAATATGATATTACAAACGATGGAAGAAAGAAAGAAAAAGCACAAACATGATTGTGCATTTAAGTTGTCAGCACACATCTGCTTTGGTTCAAATGCACTGCATATCTTCCTTCAGTCAGCCAACAAAACAGCAATGGAAAAGATTAACATACTGTTGGTAAAGCAGTTGCATCAAATTGATTTTCTGCAATATAGCATGATAATCCATACTGACAGCTCTGGATAGTACCAGCACATTTCTTGCTGGACTTGGTAATGCAAAGAACACAGTAAACAGCTTCACTTTTTCCTCAAAAATAAATAATTGACTATTAAAAACCTAACAGTCTTAAATAAGAACATCAGTAAGCACCACTTGCATAATGGATAAGTCACTGCCCTCCTAAGCCAGGGGGTCCAAGTCCCATATGGGGTGGAAGTCATTACAGCAAGTGTCTCATCACTAGAGTTGATATTTTATCCTTGCTTCAACAGTAAAACAGTCTTGCAGTGTTTAGCTTGTAAAAAATGACCACAGAAGCTAAAATATGACATTAATTATGATAACATTGTTGTTGTTGTTTTTTAAACCTTTTCTATCACCGTGGACAGCTTATTCAAGTACCATCTGGCATGCATGTTCCTTTGTTGCTCATCATTCATCACCAAAAATGATTTTCTTTTTCAATTCTTATGACTGTACTGATTGTATTGAATAAAATCCACATCTAGCATAACCAATCAATGCTGCAAAGTGCTCCAGTGGCGCAATTGGTCAGCGCACTGTATTTATAAGACAGTATCTGTTGAGCAATGCCGAGGTTGTGAGTTCTAGCCTCACCTAGAGCATCTTTGTATACTGTTTTTTTTTTTCCTTTTCTTATGTCATTAGTCATTGATTATAAACTGCTACCTTAATATTTAATATGATATTCAAAAGGATGGAAGAAAGAAAGAAAAAACACAAACATGATTGTGCATTTAAGTTGTCAGCACACATCTGCTTTGGTTCAAATGCACTGCATATCTTCCTTCAGTCAGCCAACAAAACAGCAATGGAAAAGATTAACATACTGTTGGTAAAGCAGTTGCATCAAATTGATTTTCTGCAATATAGCATGATAATCCATACTGACAGCTCTGGATAGTACCAGCACATTTCTTGCTGGACTTGGTAATGCAAAGAACACAGTAAACAGCTACACTTTTTCCTCAAAAATAAATAATTGACTATTAAAAACCTAACAGTCTTAAATAAGAACACCAGTAAGCACCACTGGCATAATGGATAAGTCACTGCCCTCCTAAGCCAGGGGGTCCAAGTCTCATATGGGGTGGAAGTAATTACAGCAAGTGTCTCATCACTAGAGTTGATATTTTATCCTTGCTTCAACAGTAAAACAGTCTTGCAGTGTTTAGCTTGTAAAAAATGACCACAGAAGCTAAAATATGACATTAATTAAGATAACATTGTTGTTGTTGTTGTTGTTGTTGTTGTTGTTGTTTTTTAAACCTTTTCTATCACCGTGGACAGCTTATTCAAGTACCATCTGGCATGCATGTTCCTTTGTTGCTCATCATTCATCACCAAAAATGATTTTCTTTTTCAATTCTTATGACTGTACTGATTGTATTAAATAAAATCCACATCTAGCATTACCAATCAAAGCTGCAAAGTGCTCCAGTGGCGCAATTGGTCAGTGCGTGGTACTTATAAGACGGTATCTGTTGAGCAATGCCGAGGTTGTGAGCATCTTTGTATACTGTTTTTTTTTCTTTTTCTTATGTCATTAGTCATTGATTATAAACTGCTACCTTAATATTTAATATGATATTACAAAGGATGGAAGAAAGAAAGAAAAAACACAAACATGATTGTGCATTTAAGTTGTCAGCACACATCTGCTTTGGTTCAAATGCACTGCATATCTTCCTTCAGTCAGCCAACAAAACAGCAATGGAAAAGATTAACATACTGTTGGTAAAGCAGTTGCATCAAATTGATTTTCTGCAATATAGCATGATAATCCATACTGACAGCTCTGGATAGTACCAGCACATTTCTTGCTGGACTTGGTAATGCAAAGAACACAGTAAACAGCTTCACTTTTTCCTCAAAAATAAATAATTGACTATTAAAAACCTAACAGTCTTAAATAAGAACATCAGTAAGCACCACTTGCATAATGGATAAGTCACTGCCCTCCTAAGCCAGGGGGTCCAAGTCCCATATGGGGTGGAAGTCATTACAGCAAGTGTCTCATCACTAGAGTTGATATTTTATCCTTGCTTCAACAGTAAAACAGTCTTGCAGTGTTTAGCTTGTAAAAAATGACCACAGAAGCTAAAATATGACATTAATTATGATAACATTGTTGTTGTTGTTTTTTAAACCTTTTCTATCACCGTGGACAGCTTATTCAAGTACCATCTGGCATGCATGTTCCTTTGTTGCTCATCATTCATCACCAAAAATGATTTTCTTTTTCAATTCTTATGACTGTACTGATTGTATTGAATAAAATCCACATCTAGCATAACCAATCAATGCTGCAAAGTGCTCCAGTGGCGCAATTGGTCAGCGCACTGTATTTATAAGACAGTATCTGTTGAGCAATGCCGAGGTTGTGAGTTCTAGCCTCACCTAGAGCATCTTTGTATACTGTTTTTTTTTTCCTTTTCTTATGTCATTAGTCATTGATTATAAACTGCTACCTTAATATTTAATATGATATTCAAAAGGATGGAAGAAAGAAAGAAAAAACACAAACATGATTGTGCATTTAAGTTGTCAGCACACATCTGCTTTGGTTCAAATGCACTGCATATCTTCCTTCAGTCAGCCAACAAAACAGCAATGGAAAAGATTAACATACTGTTGGTAAAGCAGTTGCATCAAATTGATTTTCTGCAATATAGCATGATAATCCATACTGACAGCTCTGGATAGTACCAGCACATTTCTTGCTGGACTTGGTAATGCAAAGAACACAGTAAACAGCTACACTTTTTCCTCAAAAATAAATAATTGACTATTAAAAACCTAACAGTCTTAAATAAGAACACCAGTAAGCACCACTGGCATAATGGATAAGTCACTGCCCTCCTAAGCCAGGGGGTCCAAGTCCCATATGGGGTGGAAGTCATTACAGCAAGTGTCTCATCACTAGAGTTGATATTTTATCCTTGCTTCAACAGTAAAACAGTCTTGCAGTGTTTAGCTTGTAAAAAATGACCACAGAAGCTAAAATATGACATTAATTAAGATAACATTGTTGTTGTTGTTGTTGTTGTTGTTGTTGTTGTTTTTTTAAACCTTTTCTATCACCGTGGACAGCTTATTCAAGTACCATCTGGCATGCATGTTCCTTTGTTGCTCATCATTCATCACCAAAAATGATTTTCTTTTTCAATTCTTATGACTGTACTGATTGTATTAAATAAAATCCACATCTAGCATTACCAATCAAAGCTGCAAAGTGCTCCAGTGGCGCAATTGGTCAGTGCGTGGTACTTATAAGACGGTATCTGTTGAGCAATGCCGAGGTTGTGAGCATCTTTGTATACTGTTTTTTTTTCTTTTTCTTATGTCATTAGTCATTGATTATAAACTGCTACCTTAATATTTAATATGATATTACAAAGGATGGAAGAAAGAAAGAAAAAACACAAACATGATTGTGCATTTAAGTTGTCAGCACACATCTGCTTTGGTTCAAATGCACTGCATATCTTCCTTCAGTCAGCCAACAAAACAGCAATGGAAAAGATTAACATACTGTTGGTAAAGCAGTTGCATCAAATTGATTTTCTGCAATATAGCATGATAATCCATACTGACAGCTCTGGATAGTACCAGCACATTTCTTGCTGGACTTGGTAATGCAAAGAACACAGTAAACAGCTTCACTTTTTCCTCAAAAATAAATAATTGACTATTAAAAACCTAACAGTCTTAAATAAGAACACCAGTAAGCACCACTGGCATAATGGATAAGTCACTGCCCTCCTAAGCCAGGGGGTCCAAGTCCCATATGGGGTGGAAGTCATTACAGCAAGTGTCTCATCACTAGAGTTGATATTTTATCCTTGCTTCAACAGTAAAACAGTCTTGCAGTGTTTAGCTTGTAAAAAATGACCACAGAAGCTAAAATATGACATTAATTATGATAACATTGTTGTTGTTGTTTTTTAAACCTTTTCTATCACCGTGGACAGCTTATTCAAGTACCATCTGGCATGCATGTTCCTTTGTTGCTCATCATTCATCACCAAAAATGATTTTCTTTTTCAATTCTTATGACTGTACTGATTGTATTGAATAAAATCCACATCTAGCATAACCAATCAATGCTGCAAAGTGCTCCAGTGGCGCAATTGGTCAGCGCACTGTATTTATAAGACAGTATCTGTTGAGCAATGCCGAGGTTGTGAGTTCTAGCCTCACCTAGAGCATCTTTGTATACTGTTTTTTTTTTCCTTTTCTTATGTCATTAGTCATTGATTATAAACTGCTACCTTAATATTTAATATGATATTCAAAAGGATGGAAGAAAGAAAGAAAAAACACAAACATGATTGTGCATTTAAGTTGTCAGCACACATCTGCTTTGGTTCAAATGCACTGCATATCTTCCTTCAGTCAGCCAACAAAACAGCAATGGAAAAGATTAACATACTGTTGGTAAAGCAGTTGCATCAAATTGATTTTCTGCAATATAGCATGATAATCCATACTGACAGCTCTGGATAGTACCAGCACATTTCTTGCTGGACTTGGTAATGCAAAGAACACAGTAAACAGCTACACTTTTTCCTCAAAAATAAATAATTGACTATTAAAAACCTAACAGTCTTAAATAAGAACACCAGTAAGCACCACTGGCATAATGGATAAGTCACTGCCCTCCTAAGCCAGGGGGTCCAAGTCCCATATGGGGTGGAAGTCATTACAGCAAGTGTCTCATCACTAGAGTTGATATTTTATCCTTGCTTCAACAGTAAAACAGTCTTGCAGTGTTTAGCTTGTAAAAAATGACCACAGAAGCTAAAATATGACATTAATTAAGATAACATTGTTGTTGTTGTTGTTGTTGTTGTTGTTTTTTTAAACCTTTTCTATCACCGTGGACAGCTTATTCAAGTACCATCTGGCATGCATGTTCCTTTGTTGCTCATCATTCATCACCAAAAATGATTTTCTTTTTCAATTCTTATGACTGTACTGATTGTATTAAATAAAATCCACATCTAGCATTACCAATCAAAGCTGCAAAGTGCTCCAGTGGCGCAATTGGTCAGCGCACGGTATTTATAAGACAGTATCTGTTGAGCAATGCCGAGGTTGTGAGTTCAAGCCTCACCTAGAGCATCTTTGTATACTGTTTTTTTTTCCTTTTCTTATGTCATTAGTCATTGATTATAAACTGCTTCCTTAATATTTAATATGATATTACAAAGGATGGAAGAAAGAAAGAAAAAACACAAACATGATTGTGCATTTAAGTTGTCAGCACACATCTGCTTTGGTTCAAATGCACTGCATATCTTCCTTCAGTCAGCCAACAAAACAGCAATGGAAAAGATTAACATACTGTTGGTAAAGCAGTTGCATCAAATTGATTTTCTGCAATATAGCATGATAATCCATACTGACAGCTCTGGATAGTACCAGCACATTTCTTGCTGGACTTGGTAATGCAAAGAACACAGTAAACAGCTTCACTTTTTCCTCAAAAATAAATAATTGACTATTAAAAACCTATCAGTCTTAAATTAGAACATCAGTAAGCACCACTGGCATAATGGATAAGTCACTGCCCTCCTAAGCCAGGGGGTCCAAGTCCCATATGGGGTGGAAGTCATTACAGCAAGTGTCTCATCACTAGAGTTGATATTTTATCCTTGCTTCAACTGTAAAACAGTCTTGCAGTGTTTAGCTTGTAAAAAATTACCACAGAAGCTAAAATATGACATTAATTATGATAACATTGTTGTTGTTGTTGTTGTTTTTTAAACCTTTTCTATCACCGTGGACAGCTTATTCAAGTACCATCTGGCATGCATGTTCCTTTGTTGCTCATCATTCATCACCAAAAATGATTTTCTTTTTCAATTCTTATGACTGTACTGATTGTATTAAATAAAATCCACATCTAGCATTACCAATCAAAGCTGCAAAGTGCTCCAGTGGCGCAATTGGTCAGCGTGTGGTAATTATAAGATGGTATCTGTTGAGCAATGCCGAGGTTGTGAGTTCAAGCCTCACCTGGAGTATTTTTGTATACTATTTTTTTTCCTTTTCTTATGTCATTAGTCATTGATTATAAACTGCTACCTTAATATTTAATATGATATTACAAAGGATGGAAGAAAGAAAGAAAAAACACAAACATGATTGTGCATTTAAGTTGTCAGCACACATCTGCTTTGGTTCAAATGCACTGCATATCTTCCTTCAGTCAGCCAACAAAACAGCAATGGAAAAGATTAACATACTGTTGGTAAAGCAGTTGCATCAAATTGATTTTCTGCAATATAGCATGATAATCCATACTGACAGCTCTGGATAGTACCAGCACATTTCTTGCTGGACTTGGTAATGCAAAGAACACAGTAAACAGCTTCACTTTTTCCTCAAAAATAAATAATTGACTATTAAAAACCTATCAGTCTTAAATTAGAACATCAGTAAGCACCACTGGCATAATGGATAAGTCACTGCCCTCCTAAGCCAGGGGGTCCAAGTCCCATATGGGGTGGAAGTCATTACAGCAAGTGTCTCATCACTAGAGTTGATATTTTATCCTTGCTTCAACTGTAAAACAGTCTTGCAGTGTTTAGCTTGTAAAAAATTACCACAGAAGCTAAAATATGACATTAATTATGATAACATTGTTGTTGTTGTTGTTTTTT